>NW_026527664.1:0-5599 GCF_022682495.2 Desmodus rotundus | reverse complement strand
TGTTTAAATTTTACCGTCTCCCTGCGCTGATTGGCTGCGTTGGAAGGACACCCGCGCTGCCATTGGAGGCCCCAAACTCCGCCTTCTTACGGTGCTGAAAGTCAGCCTCAGGAGGTTTAGTCACGTGGCTGGAGGACTCGGCTTGGAGTTGACTCCAGGGACTTCCGGTTTTTCCCCCTACTTGACCAGAATCCGACTTTGACCTGCTGCCTCCTTGTGTGACCCAGAGAGCCTGGCTCCCAGTACTTGGGCATCTCCAGCGCCTTGACCTCTCCCCGCCCAGTTTAATCCATTCGTTCCTAGGTTCGAAAGGTTTACTGGGACAGTCTATTATGCCATTAATCAAAACCCGCTGGCCTAGCTCCCACCAGCTAACAGAGTCAGCTGGTAAGCCTAGAACCTCAGCGAGCCACCGCCCAACATGCCCACCTATCCCCAAGGGGGAAACAAGACCAGAAGGAACAGCTCATTTACTTGTTGCCCACGGTCAGCCAGCAGTTTAACTTCAGGGCCTGGATCAATCTTTTGACTATTAGCCCAGGGAAACAACCCTGCAGTGTTCCCCACCCAGGGGAGCCTCCCTCGGTTTGGTCCCAGAGAAGCACAGGTGTCCTGGATATTCTTTTCCTTAAACGCAGGTGAGGTATCCAGTTGCAGCTCTTCCCTTGGGGCCCCTTCTGGGGATGTTGGCAAATGTCACTCATTCATTCTCCCTTTGGTCCCCAAGAAGGTTTTAGAGACCTCAACATTACCCAAAGAGCCTGGCATATAGGAAAGCAAAATAGGGTGATGCGTACAAAAGCACCGGGGAAAGGAGCCACTGAAGTGCAGTGTGGCACTGGTGTATCAGTTCAGCTCTCTGGCCCTCCACGTCTCTAGCTGTTACATGATTTTGGAGTTGGGTAAAGAGTGATCTCCAAGGTTTTTTCCAGCTTCCACGAATATAGAGAGGTCTTTACTTTCCTTAAAATTCATAAATTCAACATTTCCTTGAGCTGTATACCTGACATTGTCTGACCCCCTGAGGATAACGCAGTGGCGAATAAGACACACACCCATATTTTTTAGGGAAGAAATGAATAAGAAACCACTTTTTAAAAAATATTTTATTTATTTTTAGAGAGACGGGAAGGGAGGGAGAAAGAGGGAGAGAAACATCAATGTGTGGTTGCCTATCCTGCGCCCCCAGTTGGAGACCTGGCCCGCAACCCAAACCTGTGCCCTGACTGGGAATCGAACCAGCGACCTTTCAGTTCACAGGCCGGCACTCAATCCAATGAGCCACACCAGCCAGGGTGAGAAACCACTTTTCAAAAGATAATATTACATGGGGATTAATGCCATGAGTAAAATGAAAATGGGTAATTTCACAGAGCATGAGTGGGGAGAGAGAGGGTGGCTTCTTTAGGTTGGTGAAGTGAGAGAAATTGAGTTGGTGGCTTTAAATTATACCCTAAATAGGTAAGATCCATGGGGAAAGGTACTTCTAGGCAGAGGGAAGAGCAAGTGCAAATGCCTGGAGATGGGAGTGAGCTGGGTGTGCCTGGGAAAGAAAGCCCCAGTGTGATTGGAATTGAGAATATGATGGGGAGAAGGGAGGGGATCGAGTTGAAAGGTAGGGGGCTAGATGACAGAGGTCCTTGAAGATGGTGCTGCCCTCTCTGTCCAAATCCACTTTTCTCTCCCCTGCTCTGCGAATCAGTCTTCAATTTTGAAACTTGATTTTGTTCACTGCTAAATGGCCACAATATCAAACTGCTACATACACATATGCTTTATTTTTACTTATTTTTAGGGGGTTTTAAAAGATTTTATTTAGTTTTAGAGAAGGGAAGGGAGGGAGAAAGAGAGGGAGAGAAACATCAACGTGCGTTTGCCTCTCACAGACCCAACCACTGGGGATGTGGCCCACAACCCAGGCATGTACCCTGACCGGGAATCCAACCAGCAACCCTTTGGTTCGAAGGCCAGCGCCCAGTCAACTGAGCCACACCAGCCAGTGCTATTTTTAGTTTTTAATTGAGTTTGAGAGAGGGAGAGAAACATAGATTGGTTGTTCCACTCATTTATGCATTCATTGGTTGTTTCTTGTATGTGCCCTGACTGGAGATTGAACCTGCAACCTCAGCAATTCAACCTTGGTATATTAGGGCGACGCTCTAACCAACTGAGCTAACTGACCAGGGCCTGGAAACTTCTGCTTTCATGTTCTTGGGAGCCCTAAGCTACCATTTAAGAGCCACGGAGAGGCTGCTGGGGAGACCACACACAGAGAGTACAGCTGTCCTAGCATTCCTGCAGAGCCCAGCTCACAGCTGATCCATCAGCTGGTTACAGTCACACAAGTGACCATTAGCAAGACCAGCAGAAGAACTGTTCAGCTGGCAGGATCGAAAGAAACAAGAAAAAGTTGTGTTAAGTCATTACATTTGGGGGTCCTTTATGTTCCATAGCAATAGGTAAGTGTATTCCCCAAAGCTAAAGCCAAGGACACTGCTTTCTCTTCAGACCCGTTTGCCTTCCTGAAGTCATAGTTTCAGTCAATGGCACTCAAGCCAGAGCCAGAAACAGAGAAGTCATCCTCTAATCCGTCCTCCCCCATCTCCTATCCAGTGTCTTGCTGGCTTGACCGTCTAAATATTTCTTGAATCTGGCCCTCTTCTATTGCTCAACAACTTTGCTCCAGTTCCGGTTCTGTTGTTACTTCTCTCGACCTGTCTGTCCTCATACCTGCAGCCCAGTTCTTAGATCTGCTGGACTGCTCCGGGCGATCCTTGCACAGCGCATACCCAACCACGGCAGTTCCCTGCAGCCTGAAGAATGCAGCCCACACCCACCTAGAAAAGGCTCTTTGAGAATGGCCTCCACCTACTTTTGCAAACCTACTGATAACCACTTTTGACTTGCTACATCTGTCAAGGTTCAGGCTGCAGACAGAAACCACACCAGTTACTTAATGGAAATAATTCAGTACAAGAAATTGTTAACTTGGTATCAACTGGTTAACTGGGTAACAGAAAGGGTAAAGAGAAAACCTGAAGGCATCCCAGAGGTAGCATCTACAGGAAGCAGCTCTCACCACTGGGGCTCAGGGAACAGAGAGAAGGCTTGGTGTGATTTTCACTAAGAAATTACACCAACCCCTGACTTCAAGGAGGGGCTCTCACTAGTCCTCCTGCCTGGGAGGCTGCTGCTCTAGGAAGGAAACAGCTGTCAGGGGAAAGAGTTGCTGGGATAACACTCACAGGAAACTTTTCTCGCCCTCCAGCCTTGCAGTGTCCCTGGAGAACTCCCTGTGGCAAGAGTGACCCCTGCGACAGCTGGAGGAGCAGAACCGTGGTTTTACTGTGCATCACAAATCGGGGCTAGAGGTGGAGGTGGGGAGCTGAGAAACAGCGTCTGGGGAACCGACGCATTTGCCTTGTGACTGCCTCTTCTCCTTGCTTTGCAAGTGCTGTTTCCTCTCCCAGGGATGCAGGTGCTTCTTCCCTCTGCCAGGTACACGCCCACTTTTCAGCTGGGTCCTCTCTCTCTCTCAAGGAAGCCTTCCTTGACTCCTTGATGAGGCCAAGCGCCTTTATGATGGCTCCGTTGGCGTCTCTGTCCCACTGTCAGTTCCGGGGTTAGACTTTGGGGAAAGTTTTGGTTAATGGCCACTAGACTGTAAAGGCATTAATCTCAAGGACCAGGACCATCCACTGCCACCTCCTTGATTTGTTTTTCCTAAACTTGTGTTCCTAACCTCTAATGTAGTTGCTGGCACAAAGCAGAGGCTCGCCAAACATTTGTTGAGCATAGTGAGAATTGTACCTGTCCATCCATGGATGAGAGGCAGTCAACACCACGCCTGAATGGGGATTTTCCCGAATTGCTTCCAGCAGCATCTCAGCTCCCATCTCGACACTTCTTCTTGTGCACACAAATGTTATGCACAAATATAACAGCTGTATTATAAATGTCCACTGAAACACCATTCTTTTACGTTGGTTCAAGGTAGAGCTTACACAGAGATGGCCTCAAGGATCTGGCTTGGATGCTTAGAAAGTAACACAAACGCTGTGAGTTTCTAGGTCAGACCTCTGCTTTCAGAATCTAGGGTTCACCTAGTCCTGTGTGCAACGTCAGTGTGGGAGCCACTCTGAAACTGAACTGTTCCAACCAAGCTCGGAAGACGCTGATGTATTAATTACAGTGTCTTAGATTTCTTTGCTGCATCATTCCACATTTTTTTCTCCTTTCACGTGAGAGATTTATAAAGAGGCCATAAATTAGTCTAGAGGATAGCAGTGAACACGACAGATGAAGGTCTTGTTCTTAGGGAACTATTTTTATTTTTACCTTTATAGGTTTTGTATGTGTGTAAGGTTTAAATGAAATAATGGAAGTAAAGTTATTAGTAAAGCAAGAGTTTATGTGGATACACATATACAATACGTATTTACGTCTATAAACATTAGGTTGGAAGATTCATAATCATTCTTGCCGTGACTACTCCCAAGCTACTCCCCGTCCCATTTGTCTTGAAGAGCTCACACCTTAACCTCCAAGCGTCCCAACGCCTTGGTTTCCGTTCAGCACAAAGCGAGTGCGGTGCGCCGCCAGTAGGGGGCAAGAATTAAGTAGGCATGCCTATTACCTAAGCAACAGAGTCAAACAGCATATTCAGAATGACTTTACAAAAGGGTTACCAAGAAGTAAATGTGTTTATTCAGTTAGGTCATTATAAGAAAGTGAGAGGTGGGAGCGACAGACTGGAGGCACTGGGTCAAGGCACTCTGCAGCAATCACTGAGAGCAATAGTTTCTTGGGGTTACCGGGTGTGTGTGCGGAGAAAAGTGGGGCTCACGGTGCTCACACTCCTTAGTTTATGATGATGGTAGTCCGCCTCCAAAGGGCCCCGAGTTCCTTGAGGTTTCATCCTGAGTAAAGTGCTTTGAACGGGCCTAACAAGCAGTGCATATACGAATATTTTTTTCTACGATAGACTACGTAATTAGTTTTCCAAAGTAACAGAGAAGCCACTAGGTAACTTCCCGGGCCGCACACACACAGCAAAAGGGATTTGAAAACAGCTTCGGGCCCCTCCTAGCCCGACTTTGAAAGCAGGTGCGGAACGCATGCGCCCGATACACCCGCGGGCCTGCGCGTGGCACCCGCAGCTCGGACCTTCTTCCCGACAGCCAGCGGGGTAGAAAGGGAGGGGAAACGAAATTCTCGCGAGGTCTTTCGAGCGCCGGCGGAAGCAGTAGACACGTGACTCTCCTCAGCGGCCTTCGCCTTCCCCCTCCCCCTTCTCGGAAACCCGGCCCCCTCACCCTCTCCCACCCCGGAGCCGCAGTAATGGACCGTTTGGGTTCCGGAATTTGTTTGGATCCAACCACTGGTACCAGGGCGACGGGAGCCGACGGAGTCCGTGTTTGGCGGCGAAGGCAGGGGGCGGTCAAGATGGGGGGGGTAAATCATCTCCCTTCGCCTAGGAGGGGGGCGGGGCGGAGAGGGGCGCGGGGGGGAGCCAGGTGGGGGAGGGAGGAAGTCACGTGGGGCGCGCTGCGCGCGCTGCGCTTCAGCCGTCGCCCCACCCCCTCCGCTCCTGGCGGGG
>NW_026527663.1:0-6029 GCF_022682495.2 Desmodus rotundus | reverse complement strand
CAACTGCTCCGAGCACTTTGATGCAGTGCTGCGTTCATGCTTGAAGCCACTTGTCAGGAACATGTTCATTCCCGAGTAACTTGGCAGCTTTCAGACCGTTCACTCCTGTGCTGTGTGAGAGAAAGTCACTCGAATAGAGTAAGGGGACGGCTAGCTGCACATGCATTTCTACGTTGAAAACACTGTATGGTCAAAGGGAGTTAGTAGGCTGTTGCCTCCTTTGTTCCCGGCGGCTACGCCTTTCTGATGGAAAAAGTACCTAGGAGAAAACTCTACTGTGGAAGCTCATTCCCCTTCAAGGATCACAAAGTGCTATGCTAGCATTCCCTCCTTTGCTGACGGGAAATCATTTCAGTAGCTCTTGGGCTATGATGACACGAGCCCGTTATGCTCTATTGCAGGAAGGTACTTGGACAGGATGCTGACAAGAGTACGTACTATGTGAGACACCAGTGCTTTCATCTCCTACTGAAATGAGAACATTGATCACACGTCAAACAGTGCGGATGGCTTTGGTTGAGAACACTTTTCGCACGACCTGATATAATTCCTGAAAGATGCAGGGGAGCGCACACTCTTCACTGCTGTATTCTCAGTGTGGAATGAATGCCCTGGTAGGCCCATGAGGTGCCTTTAGCTTCCTCCTCTTTTAATGCTTCACGAACGGGTGAAGTCCGAGGGACGTAGTATTGTCTCCATGGTTTCTTAGCTCCAGACTTCTTCTCCCATCACATCTACTACGGAAACGAGAACATGGAGAAGACGTGGAACACTGAGACGGCGTTGGGTAAAAACCCGCTTCCTACGAAATAGGTTGATTCCCGAGTGAGGTTGAGGAGCAAACAAATCTTCACGAATGTATTACCTTCCACTGGGAGCCCCACAGGCTACTCTGAGATTCATATGCCCTTAGATCTTCAGAGACTTGGAGTCCAAGTCACGTAGCTTGGCCTAGCGGCCCTCCAACGTCCGGATACGCTTTCCTCGCAGAACGCATAATTTGGCGAAAACAGTGGTAGCCAAGCTTACTCTACTTCAGAGTTGGCATAGTCCTGTGCTTCCGTTCACGCGTTTGTTTTGGGGAACGTGATTCCGGAACTCTTTGGCTAGCAAAGTTACCGCCAAGGTGATCATACAGAAAACCCATCGAAATGACGTTCTAAATCGGTGGCTTTATTCGGCACCCCATACATTGCGCACTCTTCTGAAACGAGTCCATTGACCTAGTGTGACCTGCTGGAGATGAAATTTCCTAAGAAGGCACTTGTATGAAACAAATTGATTCCCCCGTTGTTTGGAAGCTTTCCATGAATTCCTTGCTGTTCTGTCAGAAGGAAATTCGATGGAATAGAGTCAGTGGCCTGTGAGCTTCTTGTGCATATGTACCTTCGAGAAACAGTTTTGTCCACAAGACTTAGTAGTCAGTAGCTGCAGGAGATCTTCGGACTCTGCGATTTTGCTGGAAACAATAGAGTGGCGAAAAGCCCACACTTGCAGCTCATTGTCCTGCAAAGTTCAGATACTGCTATGCTCCTGTTCATTCGCTACTGATGAAAATGATTGCAGTAGCATTTTGGTTAGGACACAATCCACAACTCTGATATATCAGACGGCTTCTGTTTAAAGATAGGGTTAGGGCTAGCATTAGGATTATGGTAAGCATTAGCTTTATTATTAGAGTTAGGGTTAGGGTTAGCGTCAGAGATAGGAATCGGGTTAGGGTTAGGGTTTGGCTTAGGGATAGGGTTAGGGTTAGGGTTAGGGTTAGGGATAGGTTAGGGTTAGGGTTAGGGGTAGGGGTAGGGGTAGGGGTAGGGGTAGGGGTAGGGGTAGGGATACGGTTAGGTTTTCGGTTCATGTTACAGGTAGGTTTATGCTAGGGCTAAAGCTAGATGAGGGCCGCAGGTAGAGGAAAGTGTGTCATAGAAGATAGTGCATTTCATAGCTGTCATAGGCCTGTGCTTTCATTGAGTCCGTTGATGACGAGAAAGTGATTCTGTACATCGTTGCACTCAAACACAGCAAGGGAAATGATAACCCAGCCAAATAGCTGATCATAAGTTCTGAAGAGAGTATGTGGTATGGTACAAGGCGCTCCTTTGCAATTCAACTGCTCCGAGCACTTTGATGCAGTGCTGCGTTCATGCTTGAAGCCACTTGTCAGGAACATGTTCATTCCCGAGTAACTTGGCAGCTTTCAGACCGTTCACTCCTGTGCTGTGTGAGAGAAAGTCACTCGAATAGAGTAAGGGGACGGCTAGCTGCACATGCATTTCTACGTTGAAAACACTGTATGGTCAAAGGGAGTTAGTAGGCTGTTGCCTCCTTTGTTCCCGGCGGCTACGCCTTTCTGATGGAAAAAGTACCTAGGAGAAAACTCTACTGTGGAAGCTCATTCCCCTTCAAGGATCACAAAGTGCTATGCTAGCATTCCCTCCTTTGCTGACGGGAAATCATTTCAGTAGCTCTTGGGCTATGATGACACGAGCCCGTTATGCTCTATTGCAGGAAGGTACTTGGACAGGATGCTGACAAGAGTACGTACTATGTGAGACACCAGTGCTTTCATCTCCTACTGAAATGAGAACATTGATCACACGTCAAACAGTGCGGATGGCTTTGGTTGAGAACACTTTTCGCACGACCTGATATAATTCCTGAAAGATGCAGGGGAGCGCACACTCTTCACTGCTGTATTCTCAGTGTGGAATGAATGCCCTGGTAGGCCCATGAGGTGCCTTTAGCTTCCTCCTCTTTTAATGCTTCACGAACGGGTGAAGTCCGAGGGACGTAGTATTGTCTCCATGGTTTCTTAGCTCCAGACTTCTTCTCCCATCACATCTACTACGGAAACGAGAACATGGAGAAGACGTGGAACACTGAGACGGCGTTGGGTAAAAACCCGCTTCCTACGAAATAGGTTGATTCCCGAGTGAGGTTGAGGAGCAAACAAATCTTCACGAATGTATTACCTTCCACTGGGAGCCCCACAGGCTACTCTGAGATTCATATGCCCTTAGATCTTCAGAGACTTGGAGTCCAAGTCACGTAGCTTGGCCTAGCGGCCCTCCAACGTCCGGATACGCTTTCCTCGCAGAACGCATAATTTGGCGAAAACAGTGGTAGCCAAGCTTACTCTACTTCAGAGTTGGCATAGTCCTGTGCTTCCGTTCACGCGTTTGTTTTGGGGAACGTGATTCCGGAACTCTTTGGCTAGCAAAGTTACCGCCAAGGTGATCATACAGAAAACCCATCGAAATGACGTTCTAAATCGGTGGCTTTATTCGGCACCCCATACATTGCGCACTCTTCTGAAACGAGTCCATTGACCTAGTGTGACCTGCTGGAGATGAAATTTCCTAAGAAGGCACTTGTATGAAACAAATTGATTCCCCCGTTGTTTGGAAGCTTTCCATGAATTCCTTGCTGTTCTGTCAGAAGGAAATTCGATGGAATAGAGTCAGTGGCCTGTGAGCTTCTTGTGCATATGTACCTTCGAGAAACAGTTTTGTCCACAAGACTTAGTAGTCAGTAGCTGCAGGAGATCTTCGGACTCTGCGATTTTGCTGGAAACAATAGAGTGGCGAAAAGCCCACACTTGCAGCTCATTGTCCTGCAAAGTTCAGATACTGCTATGCTCCTGTTCATTCGCTACTGATGAAAATGATTGCAGTAGCATTTTGGTTAGGACACAATCCACAACTCTGATATATCAGACGGCTTCTGTTTAAAGATAGGGTTAGGGCTAGCATTAGGATTATGGTAAGCATTAGCTTTATTATTAGAGTTAGGGTTAGGGTTAGCGTCAGAGATAGGAATCGGGTTAGGGTTAGGGTTTGGCTTAGGGATAGGGTTAGGGTTAGGGTTAGGGTTAGGGATAGGTTAGGGTTAGGGTTAGGGGTAGGGGTAGGGGTAGGGGTAGGGGTAGGGGTAGGGGTAGGGATACGGTTAGGTTTTCGGTTCATGTTACAGGTAGGTTTATGCTAGGGCTAAAGCTAGATGAGGGCCGCAGGTAGAGGAAAGTGTGTCATAGAAGATAGTGCATTTCATAGCTGTCATAGGCCTGTGCTTTCATTGAGTCCGTTGATGACGAGAAAGTGATTCTGTACATCGTTGCACTCAAACACAGCAAGGGAAATGATAACCCAGCCAAATAGCTGATCATAAGTTCTGAAGAGAGTATGTGGTATGGTACAAGGCGCTCCTTTGCAATTCAACTGCTCCGAGCACTTTGATGCAGTGCTGCGTTCATGCTTGAAGCCACTTGTCAGGAACATGTTCATTCCCGAGTAACTTGGCAGCTTTCAGACCGTTCACTCCTGTGCTGTGTGAGAGAAAGTCACTCGAATAGAGTAAGGGGACGGCTAGCTGCACATGCATTTCTACGTTGAAAACACTGTATGGTCAAAGGGAGTTAGTAGGCTGTTGCCTCCTTTGTTCCCGGCGGCTACGCCTTTCTGATGGAAAAAGTACCTAGGAGAAAACTCTACTGTGGAAGCTCATTCCCCTTCAAGGATCACAAAGTGCTATGCTAGCATTCCCTCCTTTGCTGACGGGAAATCATTTCAGTAGCTCTTGGGCTATGATGACACGAGCCCGTTATGCTCTATTGCAGGAAGGTACTTGGACAGGATGCTGACAAGAGTACGTACTATGTGAGACACCAGTGCTTTCATCTCCTACTGAAATGAGAACATTGATCACACGTCAAACAGTGCGGATGGCTTTGGTTGAGAACACTTTTCGCACGACCTGATATAATTCCTGAAAGATGCAGGGGAGCGCACACTCTTCACTGCTGTATTCTCAGTGTGGAATGAATGCCCTGGTAGGCCCATGAGGTGCCTTTAGCTTCCTCCTCTTTTAATGCTTCACGAACGGGTGAAGTCCGAGGGACGTAGTATTGTCTCCATGGTTTCTTAGCTCCAGACTTCTTCTCCCATCACATCTACTACGGAAACGAGAACATGGAGAAGACGTGGAACACTGAGACGGCGTTGGGTAAAAACCCGCTTCCTACGAAATAGGTTGATTCCCGAGTGAGGTTGAGGAGCAAACAAATCTTCACGAATGTATTACCTTCCACTGGGAGCCCCACAGGCTACTCTGAGATTCATATGCCCTTAGATCTTCAGAGACTTGGAGTCCAAGTCACGTAGCTTGGCCTAGCGGCCCTCCAACGTCCGGATACGCTTTCCTCGCAGAACGCATAATTTGGCGAAAACAGTGGTAGCCAAGCTTACTCTACTTCAGAGTTGGCATAGTCCTGTGCTTCCGTTCACGCGTTTGTTTTGGGGAACGTGATTCCGGAACTCTTTGGCTAGCAAAGTTACCGCCAAGGTGATCATACAGAAAACCCATCGAAATGACGTTCTAAATCGGTGGCTTTATTCGGCACCCCATACATTGCGCACTCTTCTGAAACGAGTCCATTGACCTAGTGTGACCTGCTGGAGATGAAATTTCCTAAGAAGGCACTTGTATGAAACAAATTGATTCCCCCGTTGTTTGGAAGCTTTCCATGAATTCCTTGCTGTTCTGTCAGAAGGAAATTCGATGGAATAGAGTCAGTGGCCTGTGAGCTTCTTGTGCATATGTACCTTCGAGAAACAGTTTTGTCCACAAGACTTAGTAGTCAGTAGCTGCAGGAGATCTTCGGACTCTGCGATTTTGCTGGAAACAATAGAGTGGCGAAAAGCCCACACTTGCAGCTCATTGTCCTGCAAAGTTCAGATACTGCTATGCTCCTGTTCATTCGCTACTGATGAAAATGATTGCAGTAGCATTTTGGTTAGGACACAATCCACAACTCTGATATATCAGACGGCTTCTGTTTAAAGATAGGGTTAGGGCTAGCATTAGGATTATGGTAAGCATTAGCTTTATTATTAGAGTTAGGGTTAGGGTTAGCGTCAGAGATAGGAATCGGGTTAGGGTTAGGGTTTGGCTTAGGGATAGGGTTAGGGTTAGGGTTAGGGTTAGGGATAGGTTAGGGTTAGGGTTAGGGGTAGGGGTAGGGGTAGGGGTAG
>NW_026527662.1:0-6080 GCF_022682495.2 Desmodus rotundus | reverse complement strand
GAGATCTCTCTCTTTTCCTCCTCCTCCGTTGTTGTTGTTGAGAGAGATCTCTCTCTTTTCCTCCTCCTCCGTTGTTGTTGTTGAGAGAGAGATCTCTCTCTTTTCCTCCTCCTCCGTTGTTGTTGTTGAGAGAGATTCTCTCTCTTTTCCTCCTCCTCCGTTGTTGTTGTTGAGAGAGAGAATCTCTCTCTTTTCCTCCTCCTCCGTTGTTGTTGTTGAGAGAGATCTCTCTCTTTTCCTCCTCCTCCGTTGTTGTTGTTGAGAGAGAGAATCTCTCTCTTTTCCTCCTCCTCCGTTGTTGTTGTTGAGAGAGATCTCTCTCTTTTCCTCCTCCTCCGTTGTTGTTGTTGAGAGAGAGAATCTCTCTCTTTTCCTCCTCCTCCGTTGTTGTTGTTGAGAGAGATTCTCTCTCTTTTCCTCCTCCTCCGTTGTTGTTGTTGAGAGAGAGAATCTCTCTCTTTTCCTCCTCCTCCGTTGTTGTTGTTGAGAGAGATTCTCTCTCTTTTCCTCCTCCTCCGTTGTTGTTGTTGAGAGAGAGAATCTCTCTCTTTTCCTCCTCCTCCGTTGTTGTTGTTGAGAGAGAATCTCTCTCTTTTCCTCCTCCTCCGTTGTTGTTGTTGAGAGAGAGATCTCTCTCTTTTCCTCCTCCTCCGTTGTTGTTGTTGAGAGAGATCTCTCTCTTTTCCTCCTCCTCCGTTGTTGTTGTTGAGAGAGAGAATCTCTCTCTTTTCCTCCTCCTCCGTTGTTGTTGTTGAGAGAGATTCTCTCTCTTTTCCTCCTCCTCCGTTGTTGTTGTTGAGAGAGAGAATCTCTCTCTTTTCCTCCTCCTCCGTTGTTGTTGTTGAGAGAGATTCTCTCTCTTTTCCTCCTCCTCCGTTGTTGTTGTTGAGAGAGAGAATCTCTCTCTTTTCCTCCTCCTCCGTTGTTGTTGTTGAGAGAGATTCTCTCTCTTTTCCTCCTCCTCCGTTGTTGTTGTTGAGAGAGAGAATCTCTCTCTTTTCCTCCTCCTCCGTTGTTGTTGTTGAGAGAGATTCTCTCTCTTTTCCTCCTCCTCCGTTGTTGTTGTTGAGAGAGAGAATCTCTCTCTTTTCCTCCTCCTCCGTTGTTGTTGTTGAGAGAGATTCTCTCTCTTTTCCTCCTCCTCCGTTGTTGTTGTTGAGAGAGAGAATCTCTCTCTTTTCCTCCTCCTCCGTTGTTGTTGTTGAGAGAGATTCTCTCTCTTTTCCTCCTCCTCCGTTGTTGTTGTTGAGAGAGAGAATCTCTCTCTTTTCCTCCTCCGTTGTTGTTGTTGAGAGAGATTCTCTCTCTTTTCCTCCTCCTCCGTTGTTGTTGTTGAGAGAGAGAATCTCTCTCTTTTCCTCCTCCTCCGTTGTTGTTGTTGAGAGAGATTCTCTCTCTTTTCCTCCTCCTCCGTTGTTGTTGTTGAGAGAGAGAATCTCTCTCTTTTCCTCCTCCTCCGTTGTTGTTGTTGAGAGAGATTCTCTCTCTTTTCCTCCTCCTCCGTTGTTGTTGTTGAGAGAGAGAATCTCTCTCTTTTCCTCCTCCTCCGTTGTTGTTGTTGAGAGAGATTCTCTCTCTTTTCCTCCTCCTCCGTTGTTGTTGTTGAGAGAGAGAATCTCTCTCTTTTCCTCCTCCTCCGTTGTTGTTGTTGAGAGAGATTCTCTCTCTTTTCCTCCTCCTCCGTTGTTGTTGTTGAGAGAGAGAATCTCTCTCTTTTCCTCCTCCTCCGTTGTTGTTGTTGAGAGAGATTCTCTCTCTTTTCCTCCTCCTCCGTTGTTGTTGTTGAGAGAGAGAATCTCTCTCTTTTCCTCCTCCTCCGTTGTTGTTGTTGAGAGAGATTCTCTCTCTTTTCCTCCTCCTCCGTTGTTGTTGTTGAGAGAGAGAATCTCTCTCTTTTCCTCCTCCTCCGTTGTTGTTGTTGAGAGAGATTCTCTCTCTTTTCCTCCTCCTCCGTTGTTGTTGTTGAGAGAGAGAATCTCTCTCTTTTCCTCCTCCTCCGTTGTTGTTGTTGAGAGAGATTCTCTCTCTTTTCCTCCTCCTCCGTTGTTGTTGTTGAGAGAGAGAATCTCTCTCTTTTCCTCCTCCTCCGTTGTTGTTGTTGAGAGAGATTCTCTCTCTTTTCCTCCTCCTCCGTTGTTGTTGTTGAGAGAGAGAATCTCTCTCTTTTCCTCCTCCTCCGTTGTTGTTGTTGAGAGAGATCTCTCTTTTCCTCCTCCTCCGTTGTTGTTGTTGAGAGAGAGAATCTCTCTCTTTTCCTCCTCCTCCGTTGTTGTTGTTGAGAGAGATTCTCTCTCTTTTCCTCCTCCTCCGTTGTTGTTGTTGAGAGAGAGAATCTCTCTCTTTTCCTCCTCCTCCGTTGTTGTTGTTGAGAGAGATTCTCTCTCTTTTCCTCCTCCTCCGTTGTTGTTGTTGAGAGAGAGAATCTCTCTCTTTTCCTCCTCCTCCGTTGTTGTTGTTGAGAGAGATTCTCTCTCTTTTCCTCCTCCTCCGTTGTTGTTGTTGAGAGAGAGAATCTCTCTCTTTTCCTCCTCCTCCGTTGTTGTTGTTGAGAGAGATTCTCTCTCTTTTCCTCCTCCTCCGTTGTTGTTGTTGAGAGAGAGAATCTCTCTCTTTTCCTCCTCCTCCGTTGTTGTTGTTGAGAGAGATTCTCTCTCTTTTCCTCCTCCTCCGTTGTTGTTGTTGAGAGAGAGAATCTCTCTCTTTTCCTCCTCCTCCGTTGTTGTTGTTGAGAGAGATTCTCTCTCTTTTCCTCCTCCTCCGTTGTTGTTGTTGAGAGAGAGAATCTCTCTCTTTTCCTCCTCCTCCGTTGTTGTTGTTGAGAGAGATTCTCTCTCTTTTCCTCCTCCTCCGTTGTTGTTGTTGAGAGAGAGAATCTCTCTCTTTTCCTCCTCCTCCGTTGTTGTTGTTGAGAGAGATTCTCTCTCTTTTCCTCCTCCTCCGTTGTTGTTGTTGAGAGAGAGAATCTCTCTCTTTTCCTCCTCCTCCGTTGTTGTTGTTGAGAGAGATTCTCTCTCTTTTCCTCCTCCTCCGTTGTTGTTGTTGAGAGAGAGAATCTCTCTCTTTTCCTCCTCCTCCGTTGTTGTTGTTGAGAGAGATTCTCTCTCTTTTCCTCCTCCTCCGTTGTTGTTGTTGAGAGAGAGAATCTCTCTCTTTTCCTCCTCCTCCGTTGTTGTTGTTGAGAGAGATTCTCTCTCTTTTCCTCCTCCTCCGTTGTTGTTGTTGAGAGAGAGAATCTCTCTCTTTTCCTCCTCCTCCGTTGTTGTTGTTGAGAGAGATTCTCTCTCTTTTCCTCCTCCTCCGTTGTTGTTGTTGAGAGAGAGAATCTCTCTCTTTTCCTCCTCCTCCGTTGTTGTTGTTGAGAGAGATTCTCTCTCTTTTCCTCCTCCTCCGTTGTTGTTGTTGAGAGAGAGACTTTTCCTCCTCCTCCGTTGTTGTTGTTGAGAGAGATCTCTCTCTTTTCCTCCTCCTCCGTTGTTGTTGTTGAGAGAGAGATCTCTCTCTTTTCCTCCTCCTCCGTTGTTGTTGTTGAGAGAGATCTCTCTCTTTTCCTCCTCCTCCGTTGTTGTTGTTGAGAGAGAGAATCTCTCTCTTTTCCTCCTCCTCCGTTGTTGTTGTTGAGAGAGATCTCTCTCTTTTCCTCCTCCTCCGTTGTTGTTGTTGAGAGAGAGAATCTCTCTCTTTTCCTCCTCCTCCGTTGTTGTTGTTGAGAGAGATCTCTCTCTTTTCCTCCTCCTCCGTTGTTGTTGTTGAGAGAGAGAATCTCTCTCTTTTCCTCCTCCTCCGTTGTTGTTGTTGAGAGAGATCTCTCTCTTTTCCTCCTCCTCCGTTGTTGTTGTTGAGAGAGAGAATCTCTCTCTTTTCCTCCTCCTCCGTTGTTGTTGTTGAGAGAGATCTCTCTCTTTTCCTCCTCCTCCGTTGTTGTTGTTGAGAGAGAGAATCTCTCTCTTTTCCTCCTCCTCCTCGTTGTTGTTGTTGAGAGAGATTCTCTCTCTTTTCCTCCTCCTCCGTTGTTGTTGTTGAGAGAGAGAATCTCTCTCTTTTCCTCCTCCTCCGTTGTTGTTGTTGAGAGAGATTCTCTCTCTTTTCCTCCTCCTCCGTTGTTGTTGTTGAGAGAGAGAATCTCTCTCTTTTCCTCCTCCTCCGTTGTTGTTGTTGAGAGAGACTCTCTTTTCCTCCTCCTCCGTTGTTGTTGTTGAGAGAGAGAGATCTCTCTCTTTTCCTCCTCCTCCGTTGTTGTTGTTGAGAGAGATCTCTCTCTTTTCCTCCTCCTCCGTTGTTGTTGTTGAGAGAGAGAATCTCTCTCTTTTCCTCCTCCTCCGTTGTTGTTGTTGAGAGAGATCTCTCTCTTTTCCTCCTCCTCCGTTGTTGTTGTTGAGAGAGAGATCTCTCTCTTTTCCTCCTCCTCCGTTGTTGTTGTTGAGAGAGATCTCTCTCTTTTCCTCCTCCTCCGTTGTTGTTGTTGAGAGAGAGATCTCTCTCTTTTCCTCCTCCTCCGTTGTTGTTGTTGAGAGAGATCTCTCTCTTTTCCTCCTCCTCCGTTGTTGTTGTTGAGAGAGAGAGATCTCTCTCTTTTCCTCCTCCTCCGTTGTTGTTGTTGAGAGAGATCTCTCTCTTTTCCTCCTCCTCCGTTGTTGTTGTTGAGAGAGAGAGATCTCTCTCTTTTCCTCCTCCTCCGTTGTTGTTGTTGAGAGAGATCTCTCTCTTTTCCTCCTCCCGTTGTTGTTGTTGAGAGAGAGAGATCTCTCTCTTTTCCTCCTCCTCCGTTGTTGTTGTTGAGAGAGATCTCTCTCTTTTCCTCCTCCTCCGTTGTTGTTGTTGAGAGAGAGAGATCTCTCTCTTTTCCTCCTCCTCCGTTGTTGTTGTTGAGAGAGATCTCTCTCTTTTCCTCCTCCTCCGTTGTTGTTGTTGAGAGAGAGAGATCTCTCTCTTTTCCTCCTCCTCCGTTGTTGTTGTTGAGAGAGATCTCTCTCTTTTCCTCCTCCTCCGTTGTTGTTGTTGAGAGAGAGAGATCTCTCTCTTTTCCTCCTCCTCCGTTGTTGTTGTTGAGAGAGATCTCTCTCTTTTCCTCCTCCTCCGTTGTTGTTGTTGAGAGAGAGAGATCTCTCTCTTTTCCTCCTCCTCCGTTGTTGTTGTTGAGAGAGATCTCTCTCTTTTCCTCCTCCTCCGTTGTTGTTGTTGAGAGAGAGAGATCTCTCTCTTTTCCTCCTCCTCCGTTGTTGTTGTTGAGAGAGATCTCTCTCTTTTCCTCCTCCTCCGTTGTTGTTGTTGAGAGAGAGAGATCTCTCTCTTTTCCTCCTCCTCCGTTGTTGTTGTTGAGAGAGATCTCTCTCTTTTCCTCCTCCTCCGTTGTTGTTGTTGAGAGAGAGAGATCTCTCTCTTTTCCTCCTCCTCCGTTGTTGTTGTTGAGAGAGATCTCTCTCTTTTCCTCCTCCTCCGTTGTTGTTGTTGAGAGAGAGATCTCTCTCTTTTCCTCCTCCTCCGTTGTTGTTGTTGAGAGAGATCTCTCTCTTTTCCTCCTCCTCCGTTGTTGTTGTTGAGAGAGAGAGATCTCTCTCTTTTCCTCCTCCTCCGTTGTTGTTGTTGAGAGAGATCTCTCTCTTTTCCTCCTCCTCCGTTGTTGTTGTTGAGAGAGAGAGATCTCTCTCTTTTCCTCCTCCTCCGTTGTTGTTGTTGAGAGAGATCTCTCTCTTTTCCTCCTCCTCCGTTGTTGTTGTTGAGAGAGAGAGATCTCTCTCTTTTCCTCCTCCTCCGTTGTTGTTGTTGAGAGAGATCTCTCTCTTTTCCTCCTCCTCCGTTGTTGTTGTTGAGAGAGAGATCTCTCTCTTTTCCTCCTCCTCCGTTGTTGTTGTTGAGAGAGATCTCTCTCTTTTCCTCCTCCTCCGTTGTTGTTGTTGAGAGAGAGAGATCTCTCTCTTTTCCTCCTCCCTCCGTTGTTGTTGTTGAGAGAGATCTCTCTCTTTTCCTCCTCCTCCGTTGTTGTTGTTGAGAGAGAGATCTCTCTCTTTTCCTCCTCCTCCCGTTGTTGTTGTTGAGAGAGATCTCTCTCTTTCCTCCTCCTCGTTGATGTTGTTGAGAGAGAG
>NW_026527661.1:0-6987 GCF_022682495.2 Desmodus rotundus | reverse complement strand
CGCTGCCCCACGCCCGGAGGCTGAGTCCCTCCGGAAAGGCTGGTGGAGCCCCGCGCCGGGAGGCCAAGTCCGGCGGTACGGCTGATCGACCCCTGCGGCCCCGTGCCCAGAGGCTAAGTCCCGCCCGGGCAGCTGGTCGACCCCCGCGGCCCAGGGGCCCCGCGCCCAGAGGCTAAGTCCCGCACGGCCAGCTGGTCGACCCTCGCGTCCCCGCGCCCAGAGGTTAAGTCCCTCCGGAAAGGCTGGTGGAGCCCGGCGCCCAGAGGCTGAGTCCCTACGGAAAGGCTGGTGGAGCCCCGCGCCCGGAGGCCGAGTCCGCCGGTACGGCTGATCGACCCCTGCGGCCCCGCGCCCAGAGACAAAGTCCCGCCCGTCCAGCTGGTCCACCCCCACGGCCCCGCGCCCAGAGGCTAAGTCCCTCCGGAAAGGCTGGTGGAGCCCCGTGCCGGGAGGCTGAGTCCCGCTATGAAGGCTGCCGGAGACCCGCGGCGCTCGCCAGGAGGCTCAGTCCCACAGGGCAGGCTGGTGGAGCCCCGGGCTCGGAGGCTCAATCCGGCTCTGCTGGCCGGTGGAGCACCGCGCCCTGTGGCCGAGTCCTGCTGGGACGGCTGGTCGAACCCCGCCGCCTGAGCCAGGAGGCTCAGTCCCGCGTGCAAGCTGGTGGAGCCCCGCGCCAGGAGGCTGAGTCCCGCTATGAAGGCTGCCGGAGACCCGCGGCCCTAGCCAGGATGCTCAGTCGCACAGGGCAGGCTGGTGGAGCCCCGGGCTCGGAGGCTCAGTCCTGCCGGGCAGGCTGGTGGAGCCCCGTGTTTGGAGTCTCAGTCCCACCAGGCCGGTAGGGCGACCGCCGTGGCCCCGAGCCCGGAGGCTGAGTCCCGCCTGCACAGCTGATCCAGCCCCGCTGCCCCGCGCCCAGAGGCTGAGTCCCGCCGGGCAGGCTGGTGGAGCCCCACGCTCGGAGGGTCAGTCCTGCCGGGCAGGCCGGTGGAGCCCCGCGCCTGGAGGCCAAGTCAGGACAGGACGGCTGGTCGACCCGCGAGGCCTGAGCCAGGAGGCTCAGTCCTGCCGGAAGGCTGGTAGAGCCCTATGCTCGGAGGCTCAGTCCGGCTGTGCAGGCTGGTGGAGCCCCGCGCCCGGAGGCCGAGTCCGGCGGTACGGCTGATCGACCCCTGCGGCCCCGCGCCCAGAGGCTAAGACCCGCCCGGCCAGCTGGTCGACCCCCGCGGCTCCGCGCCCAGAGGCTAAGTCCCGCCCGGCCAGCTGGTCGACCCCCGCGGCTCCGCGCCCAGAGGCTAAGTCCCGACCGGCCAGCTAGTCGACCCCCACGGCCCCGCGCCCAGAGGCTAAGTCCCTCCGGAAAGGCTGGTGGAGCCCCGCGCCTGGAGGCTGAGTCCCGCTATGAAGGCTGCTGGAGACCCGCAGCCCTCGCCACGATGCTCAGTCGCACAGGGCAGGCTGGTGGAGCCCCACGCTCGGAGGCTCAGTCCTGCCGGGCAGGCTGGTGGAGCCCCGTGTTTGGAGTCTCAGTCCCACCAGGCCGGTAGGGCGACCGCCGTGGCCACGAGCACGGAGGCTGAGTCCCGCCTGCACGGCTGATCCAGCCCCGCTGCCCCGCGCCCATAGGCTGAGTCCCGCCGGGCAGGGTGGTGGAGCACCGCGCCGGAGGCTGAGTCCCGCTATGAAGGCTGCGGGAGACCCGCGGACCTCGCCAGGAGGCTCAGTCCCACAGGGCAGGCTGGTGGAGCCCCGGGCTCGGAGGCTCAGTCCCACCAGGCCGGTAGGGCAACCGCCGTGGCCCCAAGCCCGGAGGCTGAGTCCGGCGGTACGGCTGATCGACCCCTGCGGCCCCGCGCCCAAAGGCTAAGTCCCGCCCGGCCAGCTGGTCGACCCCCGCGCCCCGCGCCCAAAGGCTAAGTCCCGCCCGGCCAGCTGGTCGACCCCCGCGGCCTGAGCCAGGAGGCTCAGTCCCGCCATGCAGGCTGGTGGAGCCCCGCGCCCGGAGGCTGAGTCCAGCTATGAAGGCTGCTGGAGACCCGCGGCCCTCGCCAGGATGTTCAGTCGCACAGGGCAGGCTGGTGGAGCCCCACGCTCGGAGGCTCAGTCCTGCAGGGCAGGCTGGTGGAGCCCCGTGTTTGGAGTCTCAGTCCCACCAGGCCGGTAGGGCGACCGCCGTGGCCCCGAGCACGGAGGCTGAGTCCATCCGGAAGGCTGGTGGAGCCCCGCGCCGGGAGGCTGAGTCCCGCTATGAAGGCTGCAGGAGACCCGCGGCCCTCGCCAGGAGGCTCAATCCCACAGGGCAGGCTGGTGGAGCCCCGCGCTCGGAGGCTCAACCGGCTGTGTTGGCTGGTGGAGCAACGCGCCCTGAGGCCGAGGCCCGCTGGGACGGCTGGTCGACCGCCGCTGCCGGAGACAGGAGGCTCGGTCCTGCCGGGCAGGCTGGTGGAGCCCCGTGTTTGGAGTCCCAGTCCCACCAGGCCGGTAGGGCGACCGCCGTGGCCCCTAGCCCGGAGGCTGAGTCCCGCCTTCACGGCTGATCCAGCCACGCTGCCCCGCGCCCGGAGGCTGAGTCCCGCCGGGCAGGCTGGTGGAGCACCGCGCCGGGAGGCTGAGTCCCGCTATGGAGGCTGCCGGAAACCCGCGGCCCTCGCCAGGAGGCTCAGTCCCGCCGGTCCTGCTGGTCGACCGCCATGGCCGCGAGCACGGAGGCTGAGTCCCGCTGGACGGCTGGTCGACCACCGTGGCCCGCTACCGCAAGCTGAGTCCCACCGTGCAGCTGGTCGAACCCACAGACCCCGTGCACGGGGGCTGAGTCCCGCCGGGCCTGCCGGTCGAGCCCCGCGTCCAGCAGCGTCCGCGTTCGGCGTCGGTGGAGCGTCGTCCGATCGCCCGACACGGCCTGCCTCGGTCGGCAGCTCCGGAACGGCCAGGTGCCAACCACCTCAGGCGTTCCCCAACCACCGACCAGGGCCGTCGTTCGGTCTGTCCGTCCGTCACCGCGGGCGCCCGCGCGTGCTGGTCGACCCGTGCAGGCGGCCATACCGCCCTAGTAGTCCTGCAGGTGCAACCTCGGGCCCAGAGGCCGGGCACCGACACGCCGGCGCCACCCGCACGATCCCGCAAGCACCGCCGGCCTGCTGGAAGTCCAGCGCGCGCGACGTGGCCAAATCGCGTCCGTTGTGGCTCCGGAAGGAACGAACGATATACAAACGGCCGCCAGGTGGCGCCCGACAACCGTCGTGCGCGTCAGCCGGACCGAGCCGGATCACCGGGCGGCCGGGGCGACCCGCCGCCCGCCCGTAGGGCCGATCCCGTCCCGGCACACCACGTCCGCCTCGGAGCTCCCGGCCTCCACGGCGGGACCGCGGCAGCGGTAGGGGCACTGGGAAAGAAGACCTTGGGCTCTCGGGCCACTGTTGCCGGGTGCCTGGCACGCGACAGAATTTCCCCTGAGTCGCCGGCGGGCGGGCGCGACAGTACCACACCGAGCTTCCACCCCCACGACCGTCTCCACCCCAATACCCTCGAAGCCGCCGCCGCCGCCTACAGAACGCAACCCCCGAGGCGTCCGGAAGGGGCGGAAAGCGCCGCGGCGATGGCACTGGGCCCGCGCCCCGGTCTTGGCGCGCAGTGGGGTCCGGGGACGCTTCGGGCCTAAGTCACGCCGGGCCAGATGGTCGACCCCCGCAGCCAAGCGCCCGCAGGCTTAGTACCGCCGAGCTGACTGAGCCCCGCAGCCCAGCGTCCGGAGGCTGTTTCCCGCCTGGCCGTCTGGCCGAACCCCGTGGCCCGCGCCTGGACGATGAGTCCCGCAGGGCAGTCTGGTCGAAACCACAGACCCCGAGCCCAGAGGCAGAGTGGCGCCAGGCCACCTGGTCGACCGCTGTGGCCCCCGTGCACGGAGGCTCAGTCCCGCTGTGCAGCATGGTGGAGCCCCGTGGCCTGCTCCAGGAGGTTCAGACCGGCCGGGCAGGCTGGTGGTGAGCTGCGCCTGGAGGCTGAGTCCCGCTATGAAGGCTGCTGGAGACCCGCAGCCCTCGCCACGATGCTCAGTCACACAGGGCAGGCTGGTGGAGCCCCACGCTCGGAGGCTGAGTCCCGCCGGGCAGGCTGGTGGAGCCCCGCGCCGGGCGGCTGAGTCCCGCTATGAAGGCTGCCGTAGACGCGCCGCCCTCGCCAGGAGGCTCAGTACCACAGGGCAGGCTGGTGGAGCCCCGGGCTCGGAGGCTCAGTCCGTCTCTGCTGGCTGGTGGAGCACCGCGCCCTGAGGCCGAGTCCCGCTTGGACGGCTGGTCGACCCCCGCCGCCAGAGCCAGGAGGCTCATTCCCGGCGTGCAGGCTGGTGGAGCCCCGGGCTCGGAGGCTCAGTCCGGCTCTGCTGGCTGGTGGAGCACCGCGCCCTGAGGCCGAGGCCCGCTGGGACGGCTGGTCGACCCCCGCGGCCGGAGACAGGAGGCTCGGTCCCACAGGGCAGGCTGGTGGAGCCCCGGGCTCGGAGGCTCAGTCCCATCAGGCCGGTAGGGCGACCGCCGTGGGTCCGAGCCCGGAGGCTGAGTCCCGCCTGCACGGCCAATCCAGCCCCGCTGCCCCGCGCCCGGAGGCTGAGTCCCTCCGGAAAGGCTGGTGGAGCCCCGCGGCGGGAGGCTGAGTCCCGCTATGAAGGCTGCCGGAGACCCGCGGCCCTCGCCAGGATGCTCAGTCGCACAGGGCAGGCTGGTGGAGCACCGCGCTCGGAGGCTCAAACGGCTGTGTTGGCTGGTGGAGCAACACGCCCTGAGGCCGAGGCCCGCTGGGACGGCTGGTCGACCCCCGCGGCCGGAGACCGGAGGCTCGGTCCTGCCGGGCAGGCTGGTGGAGCCCCGTGTTTGGAGTCTCAGTCCCACCAGGCCGGTAGGGCGACCGCCGTGGGCCCGAGCCCGGAGGCTGGGTCCTGCCTGCACGGCTGATCCAGCCCCGCTACCCCGCGCCCAGAGGCTGAGTCCCGCCGTGCAGGGTGGTGGAGCACCGCGCCGGAGGCTGAGTCCCGCTATGAAGGCTGCGGGAGACCCGCGGACCTCGCCAGGAGGCTCAGTCCCACAGGGCAGGCTGGTGGAGCCCCGGGCTCGGAGGCTCAGTCCCACCAGGCCGGTAGGGCAACCGCCGTGGCCCCAAGCCCGGAGGCTGAGTCCCGCCTGCACGGCTGATCCAGCCCCGCTGCCCCACGCCCGGAGGCTAAGTCCCTCCGGAAAGGCTGGTGGAGCCCCGCGCCGGGAGGCTGAGTCCCGCTATGAAGGCTGCCGGAGAACCGCGGCGCTCGCCAGGAGGCTCAGTCCCACAGGGCAGGCTGGTGGAGCCCCGGGCTCGGAGGCTCAGTCCCACCAGGCCGGTAGGTCGACCGCCGTGGGCCCGAGCCCGGAGGCTGAGTCCCGTCTGCACGGCTGATCCAGCCCCGCTGCCCCGCGCCCATAGGCTGAGTCCCGCCGGGCAGGGTGGTGGAGCACCGCGCCGGAGGCTGAGTCCCGCTATGAAGGCTGCGGGAGACCCGCGGACCTCGCCAGGAGGCTCAGTCCCACAGGGCAGGCTGGTGGAGCCCCGGGCTCGGAGGCTCAGTCCCACCAGGCCGGTAGGGCAACCGCCGTGGCCCCAAGCCCGGAGGCTGAGTCCCGCCTGCACGGCTGATCCAGCCCCGCTGCCCCACGCCCGGAGGCTGAGTCCCTCCGGAAAGGCTGGTGGAGCCCCGCGCCGGGAGGCCAAGTCCGGCGGTACGGCTGATCGACCCCTGCGGCCCCGTGCCCAGAGGCTAAGTCCCGCCCGGGCAGCTGGTCGACCCCCGCGGCCCAGGGGCCCCGCGCCCAGAGGCTAAGTCCCGCACGGCCAGCTGGTCGACCCTCGCGTCCCCGCGCCCAGAGGTTAAGTCCCTCCGGAAAGGCTGGTGGAGCCCGGCGCCCAGAGGCTGAGTCCCTACGGAAAGGCTGGTGGAGCCCCGCGCCCGGAGGCCGAGTCCGCCGGTACGGCTGATCGACCCCTGCGGCCCCGCGCCCAGAGACAAAGTCCCGCCCGTCCAGCTGGTCCACCCCCACGGCCCCGCGCCCAGAGGCTAAGTCCCTCCGGAAAGGCTGGTGGAGCCCCGTGCCGGGAGGCTGAGTCCCGCTATGAAGGCTGCCGGAGACCCGCGGCGCTCGCCAGGAGGCTCAGTCCCACAGGGCAGGCTGGTGGAGCCCCGGGCTCGGAGGCTCAATCCGGCTCTGCTGGCCGGTGGAGCACCGCGCCCTGTGGCCGAGTCCTGCTGGGACGGCTGGTCGAACCCCGCCGCCTGAGCCAGGAGGCTCAGTCCCGCGTGCAAGCTGGTGGAGCCCCGCGCCAGGAGGCTGAGTCCCGCTATGAAGGCTGCCGGAGACCCGCGGCCCTAGCCAGGATGCTCAGTCGCACAGGGCAGGCTGGTGGAGCCCCGGGCTCGGAGGCTCAGTCCTGCCGGGCAGGCTGGTGGAGCCCCGTGTTTGGAGTCTCAGTCCCACCAGGCCGGTAGGGCGACCGCCGTGGCCCCGAGCCCGGAGGCTGAGTCCCGCCTGCACAGCTGATCCAGCCCCGCTGCCCCGCGCCCAGAGGCTGAGTCCCGCCGGGCAGGCTGGTGGAGCCCCACGCTCGGAGGGTCAGTCCTGCCGGGCAGGCCGGTGGAGCCCCGCGCCTGGAGGCCAAGTCAGGACAGGACGGCTGGTCGACCCGCGAGGCCTGAGCCAGGAGGCTCAGTCCTGCCGGAAGGCTGGTAGAGCCCTATGCTCGGAGGCTCAGTCCGGCTGTGCAGGCTGGTGGAGCCCCGCGCCCGGAGGCCGAGTCCGGCGGTACGGCTGATCGACCCCTGCGGCCCCGCGCCCAGAGGCTAAGACCCGCCCGGCCAGCTGGTCGACCCCCGCGGCTCCGCGCCCAGAGGCTAAGTCCCGCCCGGCCAGCTGGTCGACCCCCGCGGCTCCGCGCCCAGAGGCTAAGTCCCGACCGGCCAGCTAGTCGACCCCC
>NW_026527660.1:0-7921 GCF_022682495.2 Desmodus rotundus | reverse complement strand
GATTTGAGAATCGTGTTGGATAGTCGGGGGCCCTCTTTCCTCCCATTGGCTGAATTGTCTGAGTGGAGCTAACTAGCAAAAGAGGCCTAGAGCTGAAGACGCTGAAAAGAAACCTGGAGAGACGCACTTGTTAACGCACTTCCCGCGCGTTAGCGTGAGAAAGATGGCCGCGTCCCAACAGCAAGTTTCCGCGGCTTCCTCCGCTGCTGGTGTGTCGGGACCAGGTTCGGCTGGTGGCCCGGGTACCCAGCAGCAACCGCAACCACCGACACAACTTGTGGGGTCTGCCCAGAGCGGGCTTTTGCAGCAACAGCAACAGGACTTCGACCCTGTGCAGCGTTATAAGATGCTAATCCCACAGCTGAAGGAGAGTCTTCAGGTGATTCGCGGGGACCTTCTGGAAAGTAGCGGGGTTTGGTTATCTGACTCAAAAGGGGGCAGGAGGAAGAGACGCTTAGGCAGGGAGCGAGCAAAAGAAGCCTTAGGCAGGGAAAAAGAGTTAGACTTGGGCTTCGTAGGAAAGCGTGGATGTTGAGCCTGGGATTGGCCGGAACTCGACTGGGAGGGAGTTTAAAAGAGAAACCGGTGTCTTGTCGTTAAAGCCTGAAACAAGAACGACTCGTTCAGAGAGATTCTGTCTGTGATTTGGTGGGTGGGAGGGACTTCTAAGGTATGTCTGGAACTCATTGGCGAGAACCCCAGGTGAGAGCGGGCCGCTGGAAAAATACGAATGGTTATTGCTATAGATCAGGGGTGTCAAACTCATTTCACCAGGGGCCACAACAGCCTCGCGGTTGCCTTCAAAGG
The DNA here is from genome assembly GCF_022682495.2 of Desmodus rotundus. Classification (NCBI taxonomy): domain Eukaryota; kingdom Metazoa; phylum Chordata; class Mammalia; order Chiroptera; family Phyllostomidae; genus Desmodus; species Desmodus rotundus. The sequence goes on along the minus strand of NW_026527660.1, from coordinate 7,114 downwards.
GCCGAATGTGATTTCAACTCCTTAACAGTTAAGGAGCAATTACATTTATACAGTCCTAAAATGATTTCAGCCCTTTGAGGGCAACCACAAGGCTGATTTGGCCCCAAGTGAAAATGAATTTGACACCCCTGCCATAGAGGAATGGAAGGGGGGGTTACTCGGGAGTTACAGGAGGAGAGGTGTCAAGTGAAGATGAGGCCTGAAATTTACTGGATCTTAAGGAAGAATGTAGACTACCAAAAGTGTCCTCTTCTGTTTCTCCACCTCCTGCATTTTTCTTTTCTTTTTTTTAACTAGACTTTGATGAAGGTTGCAGCCCAGAACTTGGTTCAGAACACTAACATTGACAACGGACAGTGAGTGCAGTTCCATTTCCCGGGATGTCCTCCTGTGTCCACCCTATTCTTCCAAACCCGCCCACTCATCCTCCTATTTTCAATCCGGGTTCCCTAGCTCCTGGCCTTGTTCTTTCTGCCTCTTCTACAACTATCAATCCCCTACCTAGTCCCTGTCTCGGGGCTCCTGGGCCTTTACCTGGTTTCGTGATAGATACTTGGCTGGATAGACACTGATGTACCAGAGATTGGAAATCAATTTCTCAGTCTCCTTTTTCTCCTGGTCTGTAGAAAAAGCAGTGACGGACCCATACAACGCTTTGACAAGTGTCTGGAGGAGTTCTATGCCCTCTGTGACCAGCTGGAGCTCTGCCTGGTAAGAGGCCTCCTAAACACTGGGTGACCACAACCCTGATTCATTCCTTGGGTCTTCAGGAATCCTCAGTCAGTCAACACACATGAGCACCTCTTGTGGGCCAGACCTGCGCTTCAGCTGATGTTGGGGACACAGTGTTGTCCTGATCTTTGCCCTCACAGAGCTTCCAGTTCAGTGGGATGATATACATTCCCCTGACAGCGATGGCTCAGGGTGCTAAGAGCTGTGGTGGGAGAAGCCCAGGCCTCAGAGGTCAGGGCTCAGATGGGGGTGGGGGCAGTTAGAGAAGTCAGGATTAAAATGAGGGAAGCTAAAGGAGTTGTGGAAGCCCAGAGAAGGCATCTGACCTTACCTAGGGAGGTGCTAGGGAGAGATTGGCCCAGGGAAGACTATTGGTAGCAAGCACATTGGAGCTGAGGCAGTAACAAAAATGGAAGAGGGAGAGGAGAGCAAGTGGTTAAGAGCACAGCCTGAAATCAAATGGACCAGCAACCTCTACCTTTGAGCCTTGGGTTCCTCCCTTGGAAAATGGATTTTCAAGAAAGACTCAGCAAGTTTATGCATATAAAGTACTTAATATGGTACAAAGCATATAGCAAACATTTCACATAGTATCATAATTGTTGTCATTGTTTTCATTGTATTGTCATTGTCATCATTATTTTGAACCAGGTTTTAAAGGAAAAGTTGGAGTTAGAGAAGCCTGGTAGTGGTGGAAGGGTATTCCAACCCAAAGGAACAGTTTCTGCTTTAAGTTCCCTTTAGGGATGTCATGAAATACAGTCTGGCTGAGGAGTACTTGGCATTGGGGCTTGTTGAATTTTTTTTAAGTGCTAGTGGTAAGATTTATTAGAGCAAAAACAAAGGAAGGGCTTAGGATAGAAGAGGCAAGATCACAGCAGCGAGAGGAAGCCTAGACTGGGCTGCCTAGACTCAGGAAAGGAAGTTATAGAGGCAAAAAAAGAATCTTTTTTTTTTAAAGGTTCTATTTATTTATTTTATTTTTAGACAGAGGGGAAGGGAGGTAGAAAGAGAGGAAGAAAACATCAATGTGTGGTTGCCTCTCAATCATCCCCTACTGGGGACCTGGCACATGCCCTGACTGGGAATTGAACAGGACCCTTTGGTTTGCAGGCCAGTGCTCAATTCACTGAGCCACACCAGCCAGGGCCAAAAGGAGACTCTTTAAAGCTCACTGCTCCTCTGGTTGCAAGTCTCATGGGGACCCTTTAGCGTTTAGGAGAAAAGAAAGCAAAGTATGGTCTGAAGGAAGGAATGGGGTGGTTGTTGCTACAGGGTTGCTGAATTTTTAATAAGCCCTGAGGGGGCTGGGAAGCCATCCATGGTTTCAAGCAGGGAAGAACATGGACTCATTGCTTATTATAAAATATTCCTTTGGCTTCCAAATGAGGAATGAGTTAAAGGGGCCAGGAGCAGAGGCTGGGAGTTCAAGGAGACAGCCATGACAGGATTCACTGGGCAAGGTTCCACCAAGGCAGGGCCCTGAGAAAGTGGGAAAAGGCAGATGGGAGAGACCATGGAACTGAGAGGTTGCTATAGGAGGAGCCTCCAGGGTGAGGCTCAGGGCTCTAGTCAGAATGACAGGGCGATCCCTTAGGCAGGAACCTAGGATACGGGCCGGTTTGGGGGAAGAGTGTGAAAGTTTTGGATTCCAGGGAAGTCTGGAGACATGCATGTTCTGTCATCAATGCAGAGGTAGGCACTGAGTGGGCAGGAGACAGCCCCAGGAGGGCATGAGAATGAGAGGAGGAGATGGGCCATGGGAATTGCTATATTTAAGGCTTGGATAGATTAAGTACATAGAAGGAATCCAGAGGCCAGGCCAGTTACCCCAGGCTGGCCCACGGGGGGCAGGGTTGGGAATACCCTGAGTGAGGCCGATACTGCACCTTGCCTGCTTTTCCACAGCGCCTGGCACATGAGTGCTTGTCACAGAGTTGCGACAGTGCCAAGCACTCTCCCCTGCTGGTGCCCACAGCCACCAAACCAGATGCAGTGCAGCCTGACAGTCAGCCCTACCCTCAGTACCTGGCGCTCATCAAAGCCCAGATTGCCTGTGCCAAGGACATTCACACTGCTCTGCTGGACTGTGCCAACAAGGTCACAGGGAAGACTCCTGCACCACCTACAGGCCCTGGGGGCACCCTGTGAGGTGGCAAGGCTGGGAGGGGGGTGGTCTGTGGGGGAGAGGGACTGGGAGGAAATGAAGTGTGACCTCAAAGCAACTTTATCTCTGACTTTTCTTCCCACCTGAGCTCTTGGGTGGCAGCCAGCAGGGGGCAGCAGAGGCCAGCAGGGAGCACACTGGGAAGTGGGTACAGGGAGCAGCTTTGAGGACTGCCTGCTCTCCTCCCTAGGGAGGGTGGACTTTGGACTATACCTGTGGAGGACCTCTTTCTGGGCCACTTCTACTACCTACACTGGGCATGAAGAAGGCCTAACTGGGCCCTTCTCCCTCCATCCTCACCTGATTCTGTCTGAGTATAGGCATGGTCTCTGTGTCTGCACCTTTTTCTAGCTGTTCCCTTGTGTGTCTCTGCTGCATGTCTGTTGACTCTCGTTCAGTCTCTCTCTGTCCATGTGTCTCTCTGCCTCTGTGGTCCTGTGTCTCCCTGTCTCTTAACTCTTTCTCTTTCAGTCTCCTTTGCTGTCTTCTGCCCCCAACTCCTCACTGGGACTCTGTGTCTATGAAGGAGAAACCAGAACCCCTGGGATACCTAAAGCTAGAGGAGGAAGCTTCATTTCCAGGGGCTGTAGCCAAGCTCAGAGACCCCGAGCACCTCCCATGTCAGCCCATCCTCCAGTATCCTTGGCCCAGGAAAGGGGAAGTAAAGGGGTCTAAGCCCTGACCTCAGCATGCCTGGTTGGGGAGCAGTTGAGGCCCCCACCCATACACAGGGCCTGCGTCAGCAGTACTTAAACTAGGGGTATTGTGCAATCCGTGGTGAAGCCTGGCCCAGCTGGGTGCCTGGGTCCCTATATTTTTAGCCCCAAAGGAGAAGTGAAAAAGGCCCCAGAAGGGGTGAATCATCAGTCCTGGGGAAGAACCCAGGCGCCTGGGCCCCAGCTCCAGGAAGCAGACCTTGGGGAGGGGTCTTTGGGGAGGGAGAGCCCACTAGGCTCCCCACTTCTCTGAGAGCAAGCTTTGGAGAGCTCAGCCATGGCCTTCAGGCCTGGGCAAGTGCGGGGTGGAGCTACCTGCCCAAGCCCAGCTGGTGGGTGTGAAAGGCTCAAGTGACTCATCCTGGTTGGGGGGGGGGGGGGGGACTGTCCCACCCAACACCTTCTGTGTCCCAATTCCCATGTCACTGCCCAGAGGCCTCCTGTCATGGACCCCACAGCTGCAAGGAAACCCCGGGACCATAGAGACCCATGATCCACCCAAAGCCCAAGTCCCCACACTGGAGTCCTGGGAAACAGCCAGTTGTGTGAGAGTATGTGTGTTATCAGGCAAGTAGGACAGGCCCGCAGGAAAGGCAGCTGGCCTCTGGGTCACTAGCTGAAGCTGCTGTTCACAGGTAGAATTTCTTCCGCTGGGAAACCACACGTCTCCCCATTTACTTGACTGAATCAGCTTCCCTACCTGACTCCCCAGATCATCTAGGGTAGGGGTGTCCAAACTTTTGGTGTCTCAGGGCCACACTGGAAGAAGAACAGTTGTCTTGGGCCACACATTAAATACCTTGCAACACATCATCACAAAAAAAGTCTCATCATGTTTTAAGTAAATTTACGATTTTGTGTTGGGTCTGATTCATAGCCATCCAGGGCCCCATGCAGCCTGGGGGCTGTGGGTTCCTTTACTTAAAGCGAACTGATTAGGACTTTAATCACATCTACAAAATACCTTCAACAGCATCGTCTACATTAGTGTTTGAGTAACTGGGGACTGTAGCCTCACCAAGGTGACATGTAAAACTGACCGTTGTAATCTAGCCCCTGGGTCATTTGGCACCTGTGTACATCTCTATATTAAATACAAGAACAAAGTTATATATTCCCACCTAACTTGATGCAATTGTCTATCTACAGCCAATAATGCACTTTCCCCACCGGCTCCCAGCTGTGGGGTACATGACATGTACTAGTGGAGATGTGTCACACCATTGGCATACACACTCAAGACTGAGGTACAACTGGCCCTGTGAAGTACAGTAGACACAATAAACTTAAGAAAATCGTAAGGAAGAAAAACAGAGTATTTATTGAAAAAACTCCAGGTATAAGTGAATCTGCACAGTTCAAGGGTCAACAGTATATCAAACAGAAGTTCCAAGAAGAAAAATAGAGCAGAAAAGAGATCAAAAGTGGAGAGAGCACCAGCCAAGTGGCTGGACTAGAGCGTTGTCCTAGACACCAAAAGTTTGCAGGTTCAATTCCCAGCCAGGATACATACCTAGGTTGCCGATGTTTCTCACATTGGTATTTCTCCTCTAAAATCAAAAATTTAAAAAAAAAAAGATGAACCCTGGCTGGTTTGGTTCATTGGATTGACAGCCTGTGAACCTAAAGGTCTCCAGTTTGATTCCCTTTCAAGGCACATGACTGGGTTGCATGCCACGTCCCCAGTTGGGGGCACACAAGAGACAACTAATTGATGTATCTCTCACACATCGATGTTTCTATCCCTCCCTCCCTTTCCCTTTATCTAAAGATAAATAAAATTTTGAAAAACTTTAATGAGATTTTTAATAGAAAAAAGGTATTTAGGAATAATTGTAACTAATGCAAGAAACAAAGTTTGAGAGCTTAGGTTGGGTAGTGGTTCATAGGTATTATTATGGTCTGTAAATAGATGTTACATGTGTTTGTTAAATAGCGAGGTTTGTTTGTAATTTTTAAATCCTTGACGAAAGATACAAAGGCCTCACTGGGAAGACTTACTTGAAGTAGAATAAGTCATGTGGACATTGGGGGAAAGAGCATTCTAGGGAGAAGGGATGGTAAGTGCAAAGGCACTGAGGCAGGAATGTGATGGTATGTTTATAAAATAATGTGGGGGCCTGGACCACAATGGATGGGCTGGAATAAAGTCAAGGCAGGTTATGGAGGACCTTGATTTAGATCTTTATTAGAGTTTCTACCCAGAGGGAGAAATTGTACAGCCTGGTACACAACCATACACTTCAGGGAAAGTACATGAAATGTACAACCACACAGTAAAACAGGGTACACAAGGACTTACCCCACCCAGCAGAGAATATCATAACCCACCATCCTACAATCATGGTGTCCCCGGGTCTCAACATAAGCCCACAAGCAGACCAAAGGAACAATTCAACATGTAAATATATATAAACAACCCTCTAACTACCACCTAACCTGCTATCTCTCACCCCATCACAGACTTTGCCCATCACAAGCTGACTCAGACCTGCACTCAGCTCAACATTATCAAAAGCAGCCTTGGCTGTGGAGAGATAAGGTTTCCCAGGTGCCCGTGTGTGTGCTTATGTGTATGGGTCTGCCCACAGAGGCCACAAGGAACAGTGACAGAAGGTGGGATGTGCGCCAGCTGCCCTCCCCATCTTGTGCGCTCTAGACGTCAGGAACCAAAGTTCACCAGTTTCACTACCTTGTGACTGGCCACAGAGGAACTGCATCCAGACAGTGATCTTGCATGTTCTCAGAGACACCCCCCAAATAAGGACACACACTATTCACTGCACATACTGAGCTGCAGAGGCTTTGCACACAGCCACAGCTGCCTGTATCTCACAGATACTTACATACTCAACTTCGAAGTGTGTGTGCACAGATCTTCATCTCACAAGATGTCAGTCATACCCTCACTAGGTTCCCTCGAGGAGTGACGCATAGTCACTCCAGATCCCACAGTGGTTCAGAGCCACACCCGGGCGTGTATGTGGGTATGTAAATCACATATTCTCATGAATGCTGCCTCAAAGACAGGGTTGAGTACATACTCCCATACCCCAAAGTGGTTAAAATAGTACAATCAATCACACAAGCCCAAGTGGCTTCACACATTTATTCACAGGCATGTCAAGTGGGATCGGAAGACACAGGCCTCACACAGAAAAGTGGGCCTCAGGTCTCACCCAGTCACACTAGGGCACATACCTTAACGCCTGCAGCACCCACACTTCACACAGTGTCACACACACCGGTGGCCCCTGCACTTGCACAGCGCCCTCCCCACCACCTCATGCCCAGTCATTCCCGCCAGGCACACGCCCGGCCCAGGCACACGTGCCGTGAGTACACGGCCCTGGTCGCCCTCGCACTCGCTCCGGCTCTCACACCCCCGCGTTTCCCGTCCCGACTTGTTTTTCTGGAAACTCTGCTCTCCGTTCCCCTCCCCCCTAGGCCGGAAGTGCTCGCTGTATTTTTAGCCTTTCTGGTTTCCGCCCCTTTCCCC
>NW_026527659.1:0-9071 GCF_022682495.2 Desmodus rotundus | reverse complement strand
CGTAAGTACACCTGGGCCCCGCCCCGGTGCTGTCACGTGACTGTGCACAGCCTCACCCATTGGTCGACAGCCCTTTTCCCCTCCCCCTGCCCCTTTCCACCGGCCGCGGGAAATCAAACGGGCTGGTGGCGCCCCAACCGCCACCTGGCCTCAGGGCGAAGGGCGGGGTGGGGTGGCAGCTCCAAGGTTGCCCCTAGCGACCTGGGTCGGGGCCGGGACTCCGCAGTCTCCGTCTGGCCTCGAGCGCGAGGATCACCTCCGCTCTCGAGACCGCCCTGGCTCGTACGCTGCTTGGGTGTGAATGCCTTCTCCCTGCGCGCCCCCACCCTCTCTCTAGAGGATGCCTGCACAGCCCCGACTGCGGTATTCGCCTGCTGCAAGCTGCAAGACATAGCAGAACGACTTTCCTAGCTCACCGTTGCTTTCACAAGCCGAGGACTCTCACCTTTTGTTTTTAAGGTAAAATTTACATCTGACAAAATGCACAACTCTTCGCTGAGTTTGATAAACGCGTTAATCCAGATAGTACCCTAATCAAGCTATTCTTCCCTCGCCCTCTATCACCCTAGAGCAGTTTCAGGGTCAGTCGTGCTGGGCGCTGTGATCTCCGGTGAGGCGGGGCCTCCCTCGCCCTGGCCGTTCCCTTCTCTTCTTTTCTCCAACTAGCCAGACTCAAGGGCCTTGCACAGGTAGTTTCCTTGGCCTAGACGTGCCCTCTGTGCCTCTCAGGGTGACTTCTTCAAATACCAGCTTCAAATACCACTTCTATTACATCATCCTTTATTTTTCTCATGGCATTTTTGAAAATATGAGAGCATCCTGTTTGTTCTTTTGCTTCTTAATTCTATTCCCCGACCTCCCTATCCGCCCTCCCCAGTCTCCACCACAACGCTAGACTGTGAACTCCACAGCAATAACAGTTCTGACGCCTGGAACAGTGCCAGACACAACAAAGGCTCTCCATATTTCTTAAAAAAAAAAAAAAAAAAGAATGGTCCCATTCTACAGATGAGAAGACTGGGGCCTGGTGGGAAGCCTGCCTCCGGTTCTCAGGAGCCCAGGAGATCCGTCCTAGGAGGCGCAATCTCCCTCCCAGATTAATGCGGCTCCAGAAGTCGCTCCTCCCGAGGGCCGCCTCCGCGACCCAGAGAGGACGTGGTAGACGCTAGGCAGCTCTTATTTTTAGCCAGGACAGAGCGCCCAGGGCAGCACACGTGCCCCCACGCACCGCCCCTCTCCACGTGCGCTTCCCCAGTCCAGGTGTCCCCTGCCAGACCGGGCCCTCAGCTTTCTGGCTACGGCGGCAGCAGCCGCCGCCGCCGCCGCCAATACCTGTCCTGGAGCGCCCTCTCCTGGCCGTTCCTGGGGGCCGCCTGCACCGGCTTCCTTGCCGTTATTTAATCGGGTGCTCCTTTCACCTCACAGTTTCGGAGTTCTATTTCCCAGGAAAAAATAAAAGAAAAGATGAGAAAACAGCTAAATCACAAGGCGAGGTGGCGAAAGACACAAAATTGACTGCCCTCCTTTAGCCTGTTAAGGACCGATTTACTTGTGTCCACCCCTAAGCTCAAGGGGTGCCAGAAGCAGGAGACCAAGACTGGGAAAAGGCAAGCAAGATAGTTTACAATGTGTCCCCGGAAACAAAAAATCTCACGGAAGGTACACGAAAGAGCTCAGGTGTAGACTAAGTTTAACTGTAAGTTTTGCGGGTGAAATGAGAGGAACCCTGTTTGTAGTAAGATTAAAGACTGGCTAGGAGACCAGGGGTGGGGATGCTGCAGGGAAAAGTACTCCCACCAAGGCCTCTGAACCATGAAACAACACATGTGTACCTACAACAGTTACATGCTCTCTATTCCCGTGGATAAGAATTAGCAGATGCCACAGAGATATGCGATTAATTTCCCTGTTCAGTTGAAGGGTTTGTGCATAGAATTTTCTGGTTATTTAAATATTTTTATGGGCTCCAGGCATTCTAGGGAAAAAGACTTCCTGCTTTCTCTGTCACTGTCCTTTCATTTGCTTCTGCCAACCTGAAGTTGTCTCACTTTTGTGTCTCTGTAACAAAAAGCCCCACCTTGCCTCCTTAACTATTGCCCAGTAGTACATCTCCATTAATTTAACACCAAACTTCCTGAAATCAGTCTTGACTGTCCCTACTTCCTCATCTTTCTTTCAAACCTCACCAAGATGGCTTCAGCAATGGTCTACAATCCCTTCTCTCTCTCCTCTCTCTCTATTAATGTTCCTTCTTTTTTTTAAGATTTATTTTTTAGAGAGATGGGGAAGGGAAAGAGAGGGAGAGAAACATCAATGTGTGATTGCCTCTCACGTGCCTCCCACTGGGGACCTGGCCTGCAACCCAGGCATGTGCCCTGACTGGGAATTGAACCCTCCACCCTTTGGTTTGCAGGCTGGCACTCAATCCACTGAGCAACACCAGCCAGGGTGTTCCTACCTCTATCAGACTCTCTAGCCAGTTGCTCTGTAGGCTTTCTGAAACGTGACAAGCCCACATCTCAGCTCCATTTTTTCTCCTCCCACCCCTTCCTTGCTGAGTTATATCACCACATTCCCACAGGGGATCATTCTTTAGTGCCCATTCCTCATTTGTAGAACAGTTTCTCCTGGATGCCCAGGCTCAGCACAGCAAAAGTGGAGATTTGTGGTATCAAACTGAGATAATATTTGAAAGATTTAAAATGTGGTATCCCCTCTGCCCACTAGTAGCAAATACTCCCAACAACTTTCCCCTCCAACTTTCTTCTTGCAGCTCAAATAGGAGTTTACTTCTTCTTGGAATTCCTGCTCTGTCATTTCTCAACTGCTGTAGAGAGTATTGATACCTACAGCCTCCATATTCTCTTCTCCCATCTACTCTTTAGCCACTGTTGCTTACCTCTGTCTTCCCCTCTTTCCCGGCTGGCTCTGCTAACACTCTGCCGAATCCTTGATCTTTTCCCCCCTCTACCTCCTTGTCCTATCTATCATATCTGGTATTACTTACCACCTCCTTCCTGAAACATCCTTTCCTGTTTTTTTTTTTACCTACTGTAATAAAATACTACCGTAGGAGCTAGTATTTGTTGAGCATTTGCTATGTGCCATATACTGTTCTATGCATATTAGATGCCTCAGTCATTTAGTTCTTACAACAACCCTGGGAAGTGGATACTATGTTAATTATCCCAGTTTTTCAGATAAGGAAACTGAGGTATAATCAAGTGAAGCTACCAGCCTAAACTTATACCACTATGGAACATGCTAAACTGGATTCAAATGCAGATCAGCCTAACACCAGAGCCTAATTTCCAAGTCACCAACCTCCTTCCACTGTGCTGGGACTATACTTCCCATCTTCTTCAACAATCCCTTGGCCAAAGCAGACACAAGCCTGCCCAGATCCATCGGACCTTTTGATGGAGAATGGCAAACTCATGGGATAAGAGCGTGTGAGATGAGAAATGCTACTGTGACAATCTTTGGATAATATAGGGTAACATAGTCTGCCATCTGACCACAACAATTTACATCATTTCCATATGCAAAATGTACTACACCCTCCCTAAGAACTCCAAAGTCTTAATTCATATGGCATCAGGAGTTTCAGACCTCATCCTCTAAATCAGGTCCAAGTGTAGACTAGGCTCCCCAGAAGTGGTTTCTCAAGTAGAGTTCCTCTTGATTTGAAGGCTGCTTTTATTACATGTCTGGACCTTCTAAAACAAAACAGTAATTACTAGTTCTCCTATGTGTCATTGGTTGCCAAACTGATGCATAAACAATCTGAGCTTCCATCTCCCTATAGGAGAGCCCACAGTGCAGGGTTGATACCCAACTAATGTTTCTTTTTAAAAAAATATTTATTTAGCCCTGGCTGGTGTAGCTCAGTGGACTGAACGTGAGCTGTGAATCAAAGGGTCGCCAGTTCAATTCCCAGTCAGGGCACATGCCTGGGTTGCTGGCTGGGTCCCCAGTAAGGGGTACGTGAGAGGCAACCACACACTGATGTTTCTCTCCTTCTCTTTCCCCTTCTCTTCCCCTCTCTCTGAAAGTGAATAAATAAAATTATTTTTTTAAAAATCTTATGAAAAACACTTTAAAAAAATGTATTGATTGATTTTTAGATAGAGAGAGGAAGGGAGAGAAAGAAACATTGATTTGTTGTTCTACTTATTTATGCATTCATTGGTTGTTTCTTGTGTGTGCCCTGACCAGGGATCCAACCCACAACCTTAGCATATGGGGATGATGCTGCAATCAACTGAGCTACCTGGCCAGGGCCTAGCTAATGTTTCTTGATCTCTTGCCCACAGAACTCCCAGACCCTTCCTTACCCTGTTGAGAGCTGATGATCCTTCTTCAGAAATCCTCAGTTCTGATGTCTCCACTGCTAAAAGATCTGCCAGGCTTCCAGGCTGGCTTTGGCCCCATCGTGGTGCTCACTCAAACCCACATTCTCTGCAGTGGGCTGCATCACACTTCTCTGCAATTGCCTGGCTACCTCTGAATTCCCCCGACCAGCCATATGGCCTGGCACAGAGCAAGCCTTCTGTGACCACCTGGAGAGTGAATGAATGAGCAAATGAATCATCATAGTCAACACTATATAGTCATTTGTGATTGGCTTATTGAGTTTCCTTCCTCTATGAGCTGGGTCTATAGTCTTCCCCCAGCCTTATTCCTACTCACTTTGTCCAGTTCTAAGAAACTGTCTGACTTCTCTCTACCATGCAGGTTGAACAAGGCCTCTGGAAGTGGAGGGTAGGGAGGACTTTTGGATAAGGTTTTTCCTCCAGGATAAGAAGTCTCTTTCTTCTTCACCCACACCGTCTTTTTTGTTTTAGCTTCCAAAGAGACAAAGTCAAAATCACAAAGATCCCTCAGGCACCCTCAAGTGGTCCTCCTCCTCTCCTGTCAACTCCCGTTTATAAACCCGTCATTTACTGGTGGTAGCTAGGTACTGGCCTGAGCACACAGACCAACGTTGAATTTTTATTTATTATCTGAAAGTTCCCCCCAACCCCGACCATGGGGCACAGATCATACTGTTAAGCTCACCCTCCTTATATCCCAAGTATCTGATACTTAGACTCAGTAAATATTAAGTGAATGAATGGATGAGTGAGTGAAGTCTAGATTTCTGCTATGATCTCAGCAGCTGAGTGCTGTGAGAGTAGGTTTAAGACCCCCCTTCCTCAAAGAGTCACCTGTTTGCTTATTCTCAAAGTCCATTTGATGTGTTTGACTTTTATGGAAGCCCTTGAGGGTGGAAGGAAGAATAGTCCCTGTCTAGGTCCCGTAGATAAGGATCACTTCACTGTGAAGTATCTGTACCACAGAGAACTCCCCCCTCAACCGCAACCTCGGCCTATTCTTTTTCTACCTGGGATTCTTTCCATTGGATGACTTAATTTACCTCCACATGCAACACAGAGACAATTCACTATGATCTCAGATGTATTTTTTTCATTATTTTTTAAATTTTATTGTTCAAGTACAGTTTTCTGCCTTTTCCCCCCACCCCAGCCCCCAGCCCTCCCCACCTCCTTCCCGTTTCCACCCCCCACCCCCATTATTGTCCATGTGTCCTTTATAATTGTTCCTAAAAGCCCTTCACCCTGTTAGATGTATTTTTTTTAAAGGCATAGAAAAAGTTCGGAGGAAAATATGGTTAAACATTAAGAGCGTTGCCTCTGAGTGTGGAGTTTATGGTTAATTTTTTTATGTTTTTCAAAAATTTTCTACAATGGACTCCTATTTTCATAATAAAGAAATTTTGGCCCTGGCTGGTATAGCTCAGTGGATTGAGCTGCGAAGCAAAGGGTTGCCAGTTCAATTCCCAGTCAGGGCACATGCCTGGGTTGCAGGCCAGGTCCCCAGTGGGGACCACGTGAGAGGCAACCACACATTGATGTTTCTCTCTCTCTCTCTTTCTCCCTCCCTTCCCCTCTCTCTAAAAATAAATAAATAAAAACCTTTAAAAAACCCAGAGCCAAAATTAGGGGGGAAAAAGAAGAACAAATTTTGGCAGAATCTTTTAAATCATGTAAAACCATTCTTCTTGATAAAACTAGAACCCTTTCCCTTCCAGGTGAGGGACAAGTACAAAAAAATAGCTGGTCTGTCCTCAGCCCCATTCTTACCTACCTTCCTGAGCCCAGCTTTGCTCTGAGACTAATGTGCTCATGCCATTCAACTCGGAGCTTGAATCTCGGAATCCCAGAACCTTAAGAGGATTTCCCAGTTCCTATATGACCGCATGTGCCTTCAGGAATGTCTTGATCACTATGTTACATCTCCCAGTCACACAGATTGAAGGCACTTTTGACTTACCCTTCGACCTCATCTTCCTCATTAATTAACCACCAAGTCCCATCAGTTAGATCTCCAAAACGTCTTTGGTACTCATCTTTCCCTCCCAGCCCTACTACTACTGCCTTCATCCAGGTCTTCATTCTTGCTCACTTGGGCTACTGTCAGATGCTCTTCACTGGTCTTTTGCATCCAGTCCAGCTCCAACCCCCCACCCCCAAATATAATAACTTTACTTTTTAGAGCAGTTTTATGTTCACAACAAATGGCATACAAGATCTGCCCCAGAAAGTATCCAACCATGTAATATGAAGACTAGAGACATTTATTGAAGAAGATACAAGAAACATTGCACATAGGACAATGATGGCTCAGTCCCCTTCAAAGTAGGCACCTTGGGGCCTCACACAGTTCTCCTAGTGTCTCTTTCACTGTTCAAAGCACTCTGCAAAATCCTTTGTTGGAATCGCCATCAGCTGCCCCGTCGTATTTTCCTGAATCTCATTGATGGTCTGATATCTCTTCCTTTTCAAAGGTGATTTTATTTTAATTTTTTAAGACAGAGGGGGAGGGAGCAAGAAAGAGAGGGAGAGAAATGTCAGTGTGTGGTTGTCTCTCTCGTGCCCCCTACTGGGGACCTGGCCCACAACCCAGGCATGTGCCCTGACTGGGAATTGAACCAGTGACTCTTTGGTTCGTAGGCGAGTGCTCAACCCATTAAGCCACATCAGCCAGGGCTCAAAGGTGATTTTAGTTTTGGGAAAAGCCAGAAGATTCATTGGTAGCAGTTTGAATCAAGTCATTAGCAACTGCAGCATGATCTTCCTTCTGCTCTGGTGGTAGAAGCCACAGAACAAATTCATGCCAAGATCCTGCATCAAAATCTCGGACACAGTAGTTTTTGGAATCCCCAGATCAGCTTCTAGTTCTTGCATTGTCAGTCACCGATCTTTGTCAATTGCAGCCTGTACACATTCTACGTTCTCAGGTGTTTTGCTTGTTGCAGGCCTTCCAGAACTGGATCGCTTTCGACAGATTCTCAACCGTCTTTGAAATGGTTGTGTCACACTTTTATTTGCCCTGCACTCACTGCATTGTCCCCAAAAGCCTTCTGAATCATCCAAATAGTTTCTGTGGAGGAACGTTCAAGTTTAACTCAAAATTTGATGCAGATTCGTTGCTCTTCTTGTTCAGTCATTTTGAATGCAACAGCCACATGGTACACATGCTTACTCAGCAGGGTCTACCACCCACACCGACTAGTACAGTAAAGTTGTCATTGTTCACACAAGCACATTCCAGTCCATTATCCTTGGCTGCCAGGTTACATTGATGTCTCGCAAACCGTTCTCATTATATTAACAATGGCTGGGCATTTTCTGGACAGACCTCGCATATATTTCCCATATACTTCCTGCCCCACACATGCACAACCTATACCATTATCACCATTGTAACTCTTTTTTTAGTAAAGATTTTATTTTAGCAAGAGGGGAAAGGAGGGAGAAGGAGAGGGAGAGAAACATGATGTGCGACAGAAACAGCGATCGGTTGCCTCTCTCGTGCCTCCAACTAGGGATCTGGCCCGCAACCCAGAATGTGCCCTGACTAGGAATTGAACTGGTAACCTTTTGGTCCACAGGCTGGCATTCAATCCACTGAGCCATACCAGCCAAGGCATCATCACTTTAACTTCTAAATGATGCTCCCAGAAAGCTTTGTTTTACAAAGGAAAGGGCAGAAATTTCAGAAAATTGAGTGGAATGAGCTGGGGTGTGTGTGTGATAGTTTAATGTGCTACACAAATTTATTAATTCAAGCTTATATTTGCACTTCACATTGATCATGTCTCAGGAGTGTTAAAACAAGAACCAAATTCAGGGTTTTGGATGCTAAGCCTGGATACTTAATTGCTTGTTTCGTTTCACAGTACTGTTACTGTTCACCAAGCTTACTGAAGCAAACAAGATAGCTGTGAAAGTAGTGCTGGAAACCTAGAAAATGGAGGGAGACTAGAAAGTTTCGGGAAAAGCAGCAGCTTTCTTCCCTAGAACGATGGATAGGGACATGCATTCCAAAAGATAGCTTGTTTCCAGCTTCATGGTCATCTTCTATCATTTAACAGAACGTCAGTGGAATTCAACATAACATTCTTATAATTTTTAAAGGGTACTCCAAAAATTGTTTTGGGGACCGCAGAGAACAGTAGAAAAAAGAAGTGACGAGTAAGTCCCTTTATTCAGGAGTAGAATAGCCTCCATGGGAGCCATAGGGGCCAATGCAGACCAAGGCTTTAAACAAGATGGTGGCTAGGACAGGACCGCTCTATCTTTCCGAGTGAAACTCTATGGTAGAGCAGCCCTACCGTTTAGAGAACTGAAGCCGACCTGTGTGATAATCCGACCACCGGAAGACTAGAGGAGACGATTCTCCCGCGCATGTGTGTAACGGGAGCCCTAGAAGGGGGGGCGGGGAGAATGGGGGATGGGCTTTGGGACAAGGGGCCCACCCCACAGCGCAAGTTTTTTTAAACGTGTGTTTAAATCGAGTTTAAGCCAAGGTGGGGCGTTTCCTACAACGCATGCGTTGTAGTCGAAACAGGCGCTACAGTGGCGTGGTCTTTTCAACGTCCTACGTACCGACGACATCTGAGGTAGAAGGGGTGGTCAAGATTCCCCTTACGCATGCGCCATGAGGTCGAGGCGTTTCCTTCAGAGGGTGCGGAGTCTAGGACTCCTTATTGCGCAGGCGCAAGC
>NW_026527658.1:0-9643 GCF_022682495.2 Desmodus rotundus | reverse complement strand
CCCCGAGTCTCCGAGCCCAGAGGGTGTCACACTGGACGTGCTGGTCGACCCCTGTATCCAGCGCCTAGTGGCTGAGTTCCTCAGGGCAGGCTGGACGACCCCCACGGCCCCCGCTTCTGGAGACTGAGTCCCGCCGGGCCGTCCGGTCGAGGCGCCGGCCCCTTGACCAAAGGCTGAGTCCCACCGGGGCTGCTTGTCCACTCACTCTGCCCCGAGCCCAGGGGCTGATTCCCTCAGGGCCGGCTGGTCAACCTCGCGGTCCTGCACCCATAGGCTGAGTTTCTCCAGTCAGCCTGGACGACCCCTGCGTCACCGCCTCTGCAGACTGAGTCTCGCCGGGCCGGCTTGTCGAGGCCCCAGCCCCTTTCCGAAAGGCTGAGTCCCACCGAGGCTGCTGGTCGACTCCCTCTGCCCCGAGCCCAGAGGCCTGAGGCTGAGTCCCTCCGGGCAGGCTGGTGGACCCACGCGGCCCCGTGCCCGGAGGCTGATTCCGATGTGCCTTCTTCACGGGGTCCTCAGCACCGTGCTCAGAGGCTGAGTCCAGCCGGGCCAGCTGGTCGACCCTGCTGCCCCGCACCTAAAGGCTGAGAACCGCTGGGCCCGCTGGGCAAAGCCTTCGGCACCACGCCCAGAGGCTCAATCTCGCCGGGCCGGCTGGTCGACCCCCGCAGCCCAGCGCCCCCAGGCTGAGTACCGCCGATCTGACTGTTTGAGCCCCGCAGCCCAGCGTCCCGAGGCTGTTTCCCGCCTGCCCGGCTGGTTGATCACGGTGGACCGCTCCCGCAGGCTGAGTCCCGCCAGGCAGGCTGGTCGAACTCACAGACCCCTGGCACGGAGGCTGAGTCCTGACGTACCGGTGGTCGAGGCCCTGCCCCCTTGCCAAAAGGCTGAGTCCCACTGGGGCTGCTGGTCGACTCCCTCTGCCCCGAGCCCAGAGGCCTGAGGCTGAGTCCTTCCGGGCAGGCTGGTGGATCCACGCGTCCCCGTGCCCGGAGGCTGATTTCATTGGGCTGTCTTCTACGGGTCCTCAGCACCGTGCTCAGAGGCTGAGTCCCGACGGGCCGGCTGGTCGACCCCCGCGGCCCGCAACCGGAGGCTGAGTCCCGCCTGCACGGCTGATCCAACCACGCTGACCAGCGCCCGGAGGCTGAGTCCCTCCGGGGCGAATGGTCGATCTCCGTGGCCCGCGCTCCGACGATGAGTCCAGCCTGGCTGGCTGGTCGAACCCACAGACCCCGTGCATGGAGGCTGAGTACAGCCGGGCCGGATGGTCGTCCCCCGCAGCCAGGGCCCGGACGCTCAGTCCCACTGGGCAGGCTGGTCGACCCCCGCGGCCCGCACCCGGAAGCTCTGTCCGCCTGGGCAGGCTTGTGGAGCACCGTGCTCGTAGGCTATTGCCGCCGGGGAGCCTGGTCGATCTCCGTGGCCCGCGCTCGGACGATGAGTCCCGCCGTGCTGGATGGTCGAACCCACAGACCCCGTGCATGGAGGCTGAGTACAGCCGGGCCGGATGGTCGTCCCCCGCAGCTCGGGCCCGTACGCTCAGTCCCACTGGGGAGGCTGGTCGACCCCCGCGACCCGAGTCTGGAGGCTGAGTCCCGCTCTGCCGGCTGGTGGAGCCCCGCGCCGGGAGGCCGAGTCCCGCCGGGCCGGCTTGTCGACCCCCCCGGCCCACGCCAGGAAGCTCAGTCACGACGGGCAAGCTTGTGGAGCACCCTGCTGGGAGGCTAGTCCCGCCGGGGCGCCTGGTCGATCTCCGTGGCCCGCGCTCGGACGATGAGTCCCGCCGGGCAGGCTGGTAGACCCCCTCGACCCGCGTCCGGAGGCTGAGTCCCGCCTGCACGGCTGATCCAACCACGCTGCCCAGCACCGGAGGCTGAGTACCACCGGGGCGGATGGTCGATGTCCGTGGCACGCGCTCGGACGATGAGTCCAGCCGGGCTGTCTGGTCGAACTCACAGAAGCCTTGCACGTAGGCTGAGTCCCGCCGGGCCGGCTGATCCAACCACGCTGCCCCGCTCCCGGAGGCTGAGTCCCGCCGTACGCACTGGTCTAAACCCGCGTCCCGGTCCCTTAGGCGGAGTCCACCCGGGGCGGATGGTCGTCCCCCGTGTCCCTGGCCAGGAGGATCAGTCCGCTTGTCAGGCTGGACGACCCCCGCGGCCCGCGCCAGGAATCTCAGTCACGCTGGGCAGGCTTGTGGAGTACCGTGCTCGTAGGCTAGTCCCGCCTGGGCACCTGGACGAACTCCGTGGCCCGCGCTCGGACGATGAGTCCCGCCGGGCAGGCTGGTCGACCCCCGCGGCCCGCGCCAGGACGCTCAGTCCCGCCGGGCAAGCTTGTGGAGCACCGTGCTAGGAGGCTAGTCCCGCCTGGGCGCCTGGTGGAACCCCGTGGCCCGCGCTCGGACGATGATTCCTGCCGGGGTGGCTGGTCGAACCCACAGACCCCGTGCATGGAGGCTGAGTACAGCCGGGCCAGATGGTCTTCCCCCGCAGCCCTGGCCCGGACGCTCAGTCCCGCTGGGCCGGCTGGTCGAGCCCCGCATCCAGGAGCGTCCGCGGTCGGCGTCCGTGGAGCGTCGTCCCTTCGCACGACACGTCCCGCCTCGGTCGGCAGCTCTCGGAACGTCCACGTGCCAACCACCTCAGGCGTTCCACCACGACCGACCATGGCCGTCGTTCGGCTCGGTCCGTAAGTCTCCGCGGGCGCCCGCGCGTGTTGGTCTACCAGCGCGGGCGGCCACACCGCCTTAGTAGTCCTGCAGGTGCAACCTCGGGCCCAGAGGCCTGGCACCGACACACCGGCGCCACCGGCTCGATCCCGCAAGCCCCGCCGGCCTGCTGGAAGTCCTGCTCCTGCGACGTGGCCAAATCGCTTCCCTCGTGGCTTCCGAAGGGACGAACGATATACAAACGGCCGCCAGGTGGCGCCTGACAACCGTCGCCAGCGTCAGCGGGACGGAGCCGGATCTACAGGAGGCCAGGAAGACTCACCGCCCGACCGGAGCGCCGATCCCGTCCCGGCACACCACGTCCGCCTCGGAGCTCCCGGCCTCCACGGCGCGACCGCGGCAGCCGTAGGGGAACTGGGAAAGAAGACCTTGGGCTCTCGGGCCGTGGCGGCTGGGTGACTGGCACGCGACAGAATTTCCACGGAGTCGCCGGCGGGCGGGCGCGTCCGGGCCAGAGCGAGCTTCCACCCCCACGACCGTCTCCACCCCGATACCATCGAAGCCGCCGCCGCCGCCTACAGAACGCAACCCACGAGGCGTCGGGAAGGGGCGGCAAGCGCCGCGGCGGTCGCACGGGAACCGCGCCCCAGTCCAGGCCCGCGCCGAGGTGCGGGGACGCCTCGCTCCTGTCCCACCGGGCCAGATGGTCCACCCACGCAGCCCCACCCCACGGAGGGTCAGTCCCGCCGGGAAGGCTGGTGGTGACCGGCGCCCGTAGGTTGAGTCCCGCCGGGCCTGCTGATCCAACCATGCTGTCCCGCTCCCGGAGGCTGAGTCCCGCCGTACACACTGGTCTAAACCCGCGGCCCGCGCCCTTAGGCGGAGTCCCGCCGGGGCGGATGGTCGACCCCCGAGCCCTGGCCAGGAGGCTCAGTCCCGCTGTGCAGGCTGGTCGACCCACGCGGCCCGCGCCAGGAAGCTCCGTTCCGCCGGGCAGGCTTGTGGAGCACCGTGCTCAGAGGCTGAGTCCCGACGGGCCGGCTGGTCGACCCCCGCGGCCCGCAACCGGAGGCTGAGTCCCGCCTGCACGGCTGATCCAACCACGCTACACAGCGCCCGGAGGCTGAGTCCCTCCGGGGCGGATGGTCGATCTCCGTGGCCCGCGCTCGGATGATGAGTCCAGCCTGGCTGGCTGTTCGAACTCACAGAACCCTTGCACGTAGGCTGAGTCCCGCCGGGCCGGCTGATCCAACCACGCTGCCCCGCTCCCGGAGGCTGAGTCCCGCCGTACCCACTGGTCTAAACCCGCGGCCCGGGCCCTTAGGCGGAGTCCCGACGGGGCGAATGGTCAACCCCCGTGGCCAGGGCCAGGAAGCTCAGTCCCGCCGGGCAGGCTTGTGGAGCACCGTGCTCGGAGGCTCAGTCCCGACGGGGCGCCTGGTCGATCTCGGTGGCCCGCGCTCGGACGATGAGTCCCGCCGGGCAGGCTGGTCGACCCCCGCGACCTGCGTCCGGAGGCTGAGTCCCGCTCTGCCAGCTGGTGGAGCCCCGCGCCGGGAGGCCAAGTCCCGCCGGGCAGGCTGGTCGAACCCCGCAGGCCCGCCCCCAGAGGCTGTCCCTCGAGGGACGCTGGACCAACCCCGCGGCCCCGCGTCTGGATACTGAGTCCCGCCTTGCCGGATGGTTGAGGTCCCGGCCCCTTGCCCAAAGGCTGAGTCCTTCCGTGGCTGCTGGTGGACCCCCGAGTCTCCGAGCCCAGAGGGTGTCACACTGGACGTGCTGGTCGACCCCTGTGTCCAGCGCCTAGTGGCTGATTTCCTCAGGGCAGGCTGGACGACCCCCACGGCCCCGCTTCTGGAGACTGAGTCCCGCCGGGCCGGCCGGTCGAGGCGCCGGCCCCTTGACCAAAGGCTGAGTCCCACCGGGGCTGCTTGTCCACTCACTCTGCCCCGAGCCCAGGGGCTGATTCCCTCAGGGCCGGCTGGTCAACCTCGCGGTCCTGCACCCATAGGCTGAGTTTCTCCAGTCAGCCTGGACGACCCCTGCGTCACCGCCTCTGCAGACTGAGTCTCGCCGGGCCGGCTTGTCGAGGCCCCAGCCCCTTTCCGAAAGGCTGAGTCCCACCGAGGCTGCTGGTCGACTCCCTCTGCCCTGAGCCCAGAGGCCTGAGGCTGAGTCCCTCCCGGCAGGCTGGTGGACCCACGCGGCCCCGTGCCCGGAGGCTGATTCCGATGTGCCTTCTTCACGGGGTCCTCAGCATCGTGCTCAGAGGCTGAGTCCAGCCGGGCCAGCTGGTCGACCCTGCTGCCCCGCACCTAAAGGCTGAGAACCGCTGGGCCCGCTGGGCAAAGCCTTCGGCACCACGCCCAGAGGCTCAATCTCGCCGGGCCGGCTGGTCGACCCCCGCAGCCCAGCGCCCCCAGGCTGAGTACCGCCGATCTGACTGTTTGAGCCCCGCAGCCCAGCGTCCCGAGGCTGTTTCCCGCCTGGCCGGCTGGTTGATCACGGTGGACCGCTCCCGCAGGCTGAGTCCCGCCAGGCAGGCTGGTCGAACTCACAGACCCCTGGCACGGAGGCTGAGTCCTGACGTACCGGTGGTCGAGGCCCTGCCCCCTTGCCAAAAGGCTGAGTCCCACTGGGGCTGCTGGTCGACTCCCTCTGCCCCGAGCCCAGAGGCCTGAGGCTGAGTCCTTCCGGGCAGGCTGGTGGATCCACGCGTCCCCGTGCCCGGAGGCTGATTTCATTGGGCTGTCTTCTACGGGTCCTCAGCACCGTGCTCAGAGGCTGAGTCCCGACGGACCGGCTGGTCGACCCCCGCGGCCCGCAACCGGAGGCTGAGTCCCGCCTGCACGGCTGATCCAACCACGCTGCCCAGCGCCCGGAGGCTGAGTCCCTCCGGGGCGAATGGTCGATCTCCGTGGCCCGCGCTCGGACGATGAGTCCCGCCGTGCTGGATGGTCGAACCCAGGACCCCGTGCATGGAGGCTGAGTACAGCCGGGCCGGATGGTCGTCCCCCGCAGCTCGGGCCAGTACGCTCAGTCCCACTGGGGAGGCTGGCCGACCCCCGGGACCCGAGTACGGAGGCTGAGTCCCGCTCTGCCGGCTGGTGGAGCCCCGCGCCGGGAGGCCGAGTCCCGCCGGGGCGGATGGTCGACCCCCGAGCCCGGGCCAGGAGGCTCAGTCCCGCTGTGCAGGCTGGTCGACCCCCGCGGCCCGCTCCAGGAAGCTCAGTCCCGCCGGGCAGGCTTGTGGAGCACCGTGCTCGGAGGCTCAGTCCCGACGGGGCGCCTGGTCGATCTCGGTGGCCCGCGCTCGGACGATGAGTCCCGCCGGGCAGGCTGGTCGACCCCCGCGACCTGCGTCCGGAGGCTGAGTCCCGCTCTGCCAGCTGGTGGAGCCCCGCGCCGGGAGGCCGAGTCCCCCCGGGCAGGCTGGGCGAACCCCGCAGGCCCGCGCCCAGAGGCTGTCCCTCCAGGGACGCTGGACCAACCCCGCGGCCCCGCGTCTGGATACTGAGTCCCGCCTTGCCGGATGGTTGAGGTCCCGGCCCCTTGCCCAAAGGCTGAGTCCTTCCGTGGCTGCTGGTGGACCCCCGAGTCTCCGAGCCCAGAGGGTGTCACACTGGACGTGCTGGTCGACCCCTGTGTCCAGCGCCTAGTGGCTGATTTCCTCAGGGCAGGCTGGACGACCCCCACGGCCCCGCTTCTGGAGACTGAGTCCCGCCGGGCCGGGCCGGTCGAGGCGCCGGCCCCTTGACCAAAGGCTGAGTCCCACCGGGGCTGCTTGTCCACTCACTCTGCCCCGAGCCCAGGGGCTGATTCCCTCAGGGCCGGCTGGTCAACCTCGCGGTCCTGCACCCATAGGCTGAGTTTCTCCAGTCAGCCTGGACGACCCCTGCGTCACCGCCTCTGCAGACTGAGTCTCGCCGGGCCGGCTTGTCGAGGCCCCAGCCCCTTTCCGAAAGGCTGAGTCCCACCGAGGCTGCTGGTCGACTCCCTCTGCCCTGAGCCCAGAGGCCTGATGCTGAGTCCCTCCCAGCAGGCTGGTGGACCCACGCGGCCCCGTGCCCGGAGGCTGATTCCGATGTGCCTTCTTCACGGGGTCCTCAGCATCGTGCTCAGAGGCTGAGTCCAGCCGGGCCAGCTGGTCGACCCTGCTGCCCCGCACCTAAAGGCTGAGAACCGCTGGGCCCGCTGGGCAAAGCCTTCGGCACCACGCCCAGAGGCTCAATCTCGCCGGGCCGGCTGGTCGACCCCCGCAGCCCAGCGCCCCCAGGCTGAGTACCGCCGATCTGACTGTTTGAGCCCCGCAGCCCAGCGTCCCGAGGCTGTTTCCCGCCTGCCCGGCTGGTTGATCACGGTGGACCGCTCCCGCAGGCTGAGTCCCGCCAGGCAGGCTGGTCGAACTCACAGACCCCTGGCACGGAGGCTGAGTCCTGACGTACCGGTGGTCGAGGCCCTGCCCCCCTTGCCAAAAGGCTGAGTCCCACTGGGGCTGCTGGTCGACTCCCTCTGCCCCGAGCCCAGAGGCCTGAGGCTGAGTCCTTCCGGGCAGGCTGGTGGATCCACGCGTCCCCGTGCCCGGAGGCTGATTTCATTGGGCTGTCTTCTACGGGTCCTCAGCACCGTGCTCAGAGGCTGAGTCCCGACGGGCCGGCTGGTCGACCCCCGCGGCCCGCAACCGGAGGCTGAGTCCCGCCTGCACGGCTGATCCAACCACGCTGACCAGCGCCCGGAGGCTGAGTCCCTCCGGGGCGAATGGTCGATCTCCGTGGCCCGCGCTCCGACGATGAGTCCAGCCTGGCTGGCTGGTCGAACCCACAGACCCCGTGCATGGAGGCTGAGTACAGCCGGGCCGGATGGTCGTCCCCCGCAGCCAGGGCCCGGACGCTCAGTCCCACTGGGCAGGCTGGTCGACCCCCGCGGCCCGCACCCGGAAGCTCTGTCCGCCTGGGCAGGCTTGTGGAGCACCGTGCTCGTAGGCTATTGCCGCCGGGGAGCCTGGT
Organism: Desmodus rotundus; assembly: GCF_022682495.2. Lineage (NCBI taxonomy): Eukaryota > Metazoa > Chordata > Mammalia > Chiroptera > Phyllostomidae > Desmodus > Desmodus rotundus. The sequence continues at coordinate 1,963 of NW_026527658.1, read as the reverse complement.
CGATCTCCGTGGCCCGCGCTCGGACGATGAGTCCCGCCGTGCTGGATGGTCGAACCCACAGACCCCGTGCATGGAGGCTGAGTACAGCCGGGCCGGATGGTCGTCCCCCGCAGCTCGGGCCCGTACGCTCAGTCCCACTGGGGAGGCTGGTCGACCCCCGCGACCCGAGTCTGGAGGCTGAGTCCCGCTCTGCCGGCTGGTGGAGCCCCGCGCCGGGAGGCCGAGTCCCGCCGGGCCGGCTTGTCGACCCCCCCGGCCCACGCCAGGAAGCTCAGTCACGACGGGCAAGCTTGTGGAGCACCCTGCTGGGAGGCTAGTCCCGCCGGGGCGCCTGGTCGATCTCCGTGGCCCGCGCTCGGACGATGAGTCCCGCCGGGCAGGCTGGTAGACCCCCTCGACCCGCGTCCGGAGGCTGAGTCCCGCCTGCACGGCTGATCCAACCACGCTGCCCAGCACCGGAGGCTGAGTACCACCGGGGCGGATGGTCGATGTCCGTGGCACGCGCTCGGACGATGAGTCCAGCCGGGCTGTCTGGTCGAACTCACAGAAGCCTTGCACGTAGGCTGAGTCCCGCCGGGCCGGCTGATCCAACCACGCTGCCCCGCTCCCGGAGGCTGAGTCCCGCCGTACGCACTGGTCTAAACCCGCGTCCCGGTCCCTTAGGCGGAGTCCACCCGGGGCGGATGGTCGTCCCCCGTGTCCCTGGCCAGGAGGATCAGTCCGCTTGTCAGGCTGGACGACCCCCGCGGCCCGCGCCAGGAATCTCAGTCACGCTGGGCAGGCTTGTGGAGTACCGTGCTCGTAGGCTAGTCCCGCCTGGGCACCTGGACGAACTCCGTGGCCCGCGCTCGGACGATGAGTCCCGCCGGGCAGGCTGGTCGACCCCCGCGGCCCGCGCCAGGACGCTCAGTCCCGCCGGGCAAGCTTGTGGGAGCACCGTGCTAGGAGGCTAGTCCCGCCTGGGCGCCTGGTGGAACCCCGTGGCCCGCGCTCGGACGATGATTCCTGCCGGGGTGGCTGGTCGAACCCACAGACCCCGTGCATGGAGGCTGAGTACAGCCGGGCCAGATGGTCTTCCCCCGCAGCCCTGGCCCGGACGCTCAGTCCCGCTGGGCCGGCTGGTCGAGCCCCGCATCCAGGAGCGTCCGCGGTCGGCGTCCGTGGAGCGTCGTCCCTTCGCACGACACGTCCCGCCTCGGTCGGCAGCTCTCGGAACGTCCACGTGCCAACCACCTCAGGCGTTCCACCACGACCGACCATGGCCGTCGTTCGGTCGGTCCGTAAGTCTCCGCGGGCGCGCCCGCGCGTGTTGGTCTACCAGCGCGGGCGGCCACACCGCCTTAGTAGTCCTGCAGGTGGCAACCTCGGGCCCAGAGGCCTGGCACCGACACACCGGCGCCACCGGCTCGATCCCGCAAGCCCCGCCGGCCTGCTGGAAGTCCTGCTCCTGCGACGTGGCCAAATCGCTTCCCTCGTGGCTTCCGAAGGGACGAACGATATACAACGGCCGCCAGGTGGCGCCTGACAACCGTCGCCAGCGTCAGCGGGACGGAGCCGGATCTACAGGAGGCCAGGAAGACTCACCGCCCGACCGGAGCGCCGATCCCGTCCCGGCACACCACGTCCGCCTCGGAGCTCCCGGCCTCCACGGCGCGACCGCGGCAGCCGTAGGGGAACTGGGAAAGAAGACCTTGGGCTCTCGGGCCGTGGCGGCTGGGTGACTGGCCACGCGACAGAATTTCCACGGAGTCGCCGGCGGGGCGGGGGCGCGTCCGGGCCAGAGCGAGCTTCCACCCCCACCGACCGTCTCCACCCCGATACCATCGAAGCCGCCGCCGCCGCCTACAGAACGCAACCCACGAGGCGTCGGGAAGGGGCGGCAAGCGCCGCGGCGGTCGCACGGGAACCGCGCCCCAGTCCAGGCCCGCGCCGAGGTGCGGGGACGCCTCGCTCCTGTCCCACC
>NW_026527657.1:0-10491 GCF_022682495.2 Desmodus rotundus | reverse complement strand
CACCCGACCGCCACTGGGAGAGGGGCCGTGGGGCGCCACCGCCCAACGCCAGCATGCACCCCCCTTTTTCCCCCGACTCAGCACGCGGGGTGTCGTGAAGGGGCAGCAAGCGTCGCGGCGATGGCACGGAACCGCCGCCCCGGTCTCGCCGTGCAACGCGTGGAAGGACGCCTCGGGCCTAAGCCCCGCCGGGCTAGCTGCTCGACCCCCCGCTGCACCGCGCCCGGAGGCTGAGTCCCGCCGGGAAGGCTGGTCGGGCCCCGCGAACCCTGCGCCCGGAGGTTGAGTCCCGCCGGGCGGCTGCTGGATCCCCGCGGCCCCGCTCCCGAGGCTGCGTACGGCGTCCCGCGCCTGGAGGCTCAGTCACGATGGTCCAGCTCTCCGATCCTCCGAGCCAGAAGCATTGTAACGCCACGCCCTGAATCGCCAGCCTCGCGCTCGGCGGACAGAGCGGGAGGGACCGGGGCGGGAGTGCGAGTCGACCAGCGCGGAGGAAAGGGGGAGGGGAGGACAAAAATAAAGGGGAGAAGGAGGTCACGCGTGACACGGGGACACGGCCCCCACACCCCACCCGACCCCCACTGGGACAGGGGCCGTGGGGCGCCAACGCCCAACGCCAGCATGCAGCCCCCGTTTTCCCCGGACGCAGCACGCGGGGGTGTCGTGAAGGGGCAGCAAGCGTCGCGGCGATGGCACGGAACCGCCGCCCTGGTCTCGCCGCGCGCGCTGTGTGCGAGGACGCCTCGGGCCTAAGCCCCGCCGGGCTAGCTGCTCGACCCCGGCTGCACCGCGCCCAGAGGGTGAGACCCGCCGGGACAGCTGGTCGACCCCCTCTGCCCCGCACCGGGAGGCTGAGTCCCGCCAGGCTGGCTGCTCGACCCCCGCGGCCCCGCGCCCACAGGCTGCGACCAGCAGGGCCGGCAGGTCGATTCCCGCTCCCCGCGCCGGGAGGCTGAGTCCCGCCGGGGATTGTGGTCGAACCCCGTGGCACCGCGACCGGAGGATGCGTCCCTTCGGGCCTGCTGGTCGATCCCCACGCCCCGCGCCGGGAGGCTGAGTCCCGCCGGTCTGTCTGGTCGACCCCAGCGGCCCCGCGCCCTCAGGCTGAGTCCCGGCCCTGCCGGCTCGTTGAACCCCGCTACCCTGCGCCCGTAGGCTGAGTCCCTCCCAGCGGGCTGTTCACACCCAGCTGCCCCGCACCCGGAGGCTAAGTCCCGCCAGGCCGGGTGGTCGACCCCCAGCGGCCCCGCGCCCTCAGGCTGGGTCCCGCCGGGCCGACTGGTTGAACCCCGCTACCCTGCGCCCGTAGGCTGAGTCCCTCCCAGCGCGCTGTTCACACCCAGCTGCCCCGCAGCCGGAGGCCAAGTCCCGCCGGGCCGGGTGGTCGACTCCCGTGGCCCCGCGCTCCGAGGCTGAGTCCCGCAGGGCTGCTGGTCGAGCCAGGCTGCCCCTCGCCCGGAAGCTGAGTCCCGCCGACCCGGCTGGTGGACTCCGGCGGCTCCGCGCCCGGAGGGAGTCCTGCCGGGACAGCTGCACGAGCCCCGCATCCCCGCGCCCGTAGGCTGAGTCCAGCGGGGCCGCTGGTTGAACCCCGCTACCCTGCGCCCGTAGGCTGAGTCCCTCCGTGCCGGCTGGTCGATCCCCGGGGTCCCGGTTCCGAAGCATGGGCCGCACGGGCGGCAGGTCCAGCCGCGCGGCCCCGCGCCCGGAGGCCGAGTCCCGCCGGGCCGGCTGGTCGATCCCCGGGGTCCCGGTTCCGAAGCATGGGCCCCACGGGCCGGCAGGTCCAGCCGCGCGGCCCCGCGCCCGGAGGCCGAGTCCCGCCGGGCCGGCTGGTCGACCCTCCGAGTCGGAAGCCCTGTTCCCCCACGCCCCCGAAACGCCCGCCTTGCGCTCGTTGGAACGAGCGGGAGGGACCGGGGCGGGAGTGCTGGTCGACCCAGGCCGGCGCCCGCAAACCACTACCACTCCTGCAGGTACAACCTCGGGCCCGCAGGTCGGGCGGCGACACGCCCGCTCCACCGGCCCGATTCCGCCAGCGCTGACGGCCTGCCTGAAGTCCAGCGGGGGGCGACGCGGCCAAATCGCTTCCCTCGTGGCTCCAGAAGGGACGGACGATACGAAAGCGGCCGCCAGGTGGCGCCCGACAACCGTCGCCAGCGTCAGTGGGACGGAGCCGGATCTTCAGCCGGCCAGGGCAACCTGCCGCCCGGCCAGAGGGCCGAGATCGTCCCGGCACACCGCGTCCGCCTCAGAGCTCCCGGCCGCCACGGCGCGACCGCGGCAGCGGTAGGGGGACTGGGAAAGAAGACCGTGGACTCTCGGGCCGCGGCGGCCCGGTGACTGGCACGCGACAGAATTTTCCCGGAGTCGCTGGCAGGCGGGGCGCGACCGGACCGGACCGGACCAAGCTGCCACCCCACGACCGTCTCCAGCCCGCTACCCTCGCCGCCGCCGCCAGTACGCACCACCCCCGTCTACCCCGTCCCAGCCCGGCGTCGGGAAGGGGCGGCAAGCGCTGGGGTGAAGACACGGGACCCGCGCCCGTAGCCTGAGTCTCGTGGGGCCCCGCTGGTCGACCCCCGCGGCCCCGGGTCCGTAGCCTGGGCCCCACACTGCCACACGTCAAGCACCGCGGCCCCCTGCCCGGAGGCTGAGTGCCGCTGGGCCGCGCTGGTCGACCCCCGGCCAAGGGTCCGGAGCCTGAATCCCGCCAGGCGTCTGTTCCAGCCCGCCAGCCACGCAGGGTGCCCGGAGGCTGAGTACCGCCCGGCCCGCTGGTGGACCCACGCGGCGCCGCGCAGGAATCATGAGTCCCGCCGGGCCTGCAGGTCGAGTCCCGCGACCCCGCGCCCGCTGGCTGAGTCCCGCGGAGCCGGCTGTTCAAACCCCGCTGCCCGCGCCGAGAGTCTGAATCCCGCCGGGCCGGCTGGTCGACCCTCTTGGTCGGTATCCTTGTTTCCCCGCGCTCGGCGGACCAAGCGGGAGGGATCGGGCCGGTAGTGCTGGTCGATCCGTGGGGAAGAAGGGGGGGAGGGAGAAAAAAAGGGGCAAGAAGGTACACGCGTGAACCCGGGACACGGGCCCCACACCCAAAGGCCCCTGGGTCAGAGGGCCGCAGGGCTCCGCGGCCAACCGCCAGAAGGCACCCCCATCGCCCCCTTCCCAGCCCGCGAGGCGTCGTGAAGTGGCGGCAAGCAATGTGGCGACGGCTCGGGACCCGGGCCCGGTCTCGGCGGGCGCCGGGGTAGGGGGACGCCTCTCACCTATGTCACGCCGGGCGGCAGGTCGACCCCCGGCTGGGCTGGGCCCATAGGCCGAGTCCGCCCGGGCCGGCTAGTCGACCCCGCGGCCCCGCGCCCGGACCTGTGTCCCGCCGGGACGGCTTGTCGGCCCCCACGTCCCCCGCCTGGAGGCTCAGTCCCGACGGTCCAGCTTTCCGACCCTCCGAGTCGGAAGCGTGGTACCCCCACGCCCATGAAACGCCGGCCTCGCGCTCGGCGGACAGAGGGGGAGGGACCGGGGCGGGAGTGCGGGTCGACCCGTGCGGAGGGAAGTGGGGAGAGAGGAGAAAAATAAAGGGGAGAAGGAGGTACACGCGTGAAACGGGGACACGGCCCCACACCCCACCCGACCGCCACTGGGAGAGGGGCCGTGGGGCGCCACCGCCCAACGCCAGCATGCACCCCCCTTTTTCCCCCGACTCAGCACGCGGGGTGTCGTGAAGGGGCAGCAAGCGTCGCGGCGATGGCACGGAACCGCCGCCCCGGTCTCGCCGTGCAACGCGTGGAAGGACGCCTCGGGCCTAAGCCCCGCCGGGCTAGCTGCTCGACCCCCCGCTGCACCGCGCCCGGAGGCTGAGTCCCGCCGGGAAGGCTGGTCGGGCCCCGCGAACCCTGCGCCCGGAGGTTGAGTCCCGCCGGGCGGGCTGCTGGATCCCCGCGGCCCCGCTCCCGGAGGCTGCGTACGGCGTCCCGCGCCTGGAGGCTCAGTCACGATGGTCCCAGCTCTCCGATCCTCCGAGCCAGAAGCATTGTAACGCCACGCCCTGAATCGCCAGCCTCGCGCTCGGCGGACAGAGCGGGAGGGACCGGGGCGGGGAGTGCGAGTCGACCAGCGCGGAGGAAAGGGGGAGGGAGGACAAAAATAAAGGGGAGAAGGAGGTCACGCGTGACACGGGGACACGGCCCCCACACCCCACCCGACCCCCACTGGGACAGGGGCCGTGGGGCGCCAACGCCCAACGCCAGCATGCAGCCCCCGTTTTCCCCGGACGCAGCACGCGGGGTGTCGTGAAGGGGCAGCAAGCGTCGCGGCGATGGCACGGAACCGCCGCCCTGGTCTCGCCGCGCGCGCTGTGTGCGAGGACGCCTCGGGCCTAAGCCCCGCCGGGCTAGCTGCTCGACCCCGGCTGCACCGCGCCCAGAGGGTGAGACCCGCCGGGACAGCTGGTCGACCCCCTCTGCCCCGCACCGGGAGGCTGAGTCCCGCCAGGCTGGCTGCTCGACCCCCGCGGCCCCGCGCCCACAGGCTGCGACCAGCAGGGCCGGCAGGTCGATTCCCGCTCCCCGCGCCGGGAGGCTGAGTCCCGCCGGGGATTGTGGTCGAACCCCGTGGCACCGCGACCGGAGGATGCGTCCCTTCGGGCCTGCTGGTCGATCCCACGCCCCGCGCCGGGAGGCTGAGTCCCGCCGGTCTGTCTGGTCGACCCCAGCGGCCCCGCGCCCTCAGGCTGAGTCCCGGCCCTGCCGGCTCGTTGAACCCCGCTACCCTGCGCCCGTAGGCTGAGTCCCTCCCAGCGGGCTGTTCACACCCAGCTGCCCCGCACCGCGAGGCTAAGTCCCGCCAGGCCGGGTGGTCGACCCCAGCGGCCCCGCGCCCTCAGGCTGGGTCCCGCCGGGCCGACTGGTTGAACCCCGCTACCCTGCGCCCGTAGGCTGAGTCCCTCCCAGCGCGCTGTTCACACCCAGCTGCCCCGCAGCCGGAGGCCAAGTCCCGCCGGGCCGGGTGGTCGACTCCCGTGGCCCCGCGCTCCGAGGCTGAGTCCCGCAGGGCCTGCTGGTCGAGCCAGGCTGCCCCTCGCCCGGAAGCTGAGTCCCGCCGACCCGGCTGGTGGACTCCGGCGGCTCCGCGCCCGGAGGGAGTCCTGCCGGGACAGCTGCACGAGCCCCGCATCCCCGCGCCCGTAGGCTGAGTCCAGCGGGGGCCGGCTGGTTGAACCCCGCTACCCTGCGCCCGTAGGCTGAGTCCCTCCGTGCCGGCTGGTCGATCCCCGGGGTCCCGGTTCCGAAGCATGGGCCGCACGGGCCGGCAGGTCCAGCCGCGCGGCCCCGCGCCCGGAGGCCGAGTCCCGCCGGGCCGGCTGGTCGATCCCCGGGGTCCCGGTTCCGAAGCATGGGCCCCACGGGCCGGCAGGTCCAGCCGCGCGGCCCCGCGCCCGGAGGCCGAGTCCCGCCGGGCCGGCTGGTCGACCCTCCGAGTCGGAAGCCCTGTTCCCCCACGCCCCCGAAACGCCCGCCTTGCGCTCGTTGGAACGAGCGGGAGGGACCGGGGGCGGGAGTGCTGGTCGACCCAGGCCGGCGCCCGCAAACCACTACCACTCCTGCAGGTACAACCTCGGGCCCGCAGGTCGGGCGGCGACACGCCCGCTCCACCGGCCCGATTCCGCCAGCGCTGACGGCCTGCCTGAAGTCCAGCGGGGGGCGACGCGGCCAAATCGCTTCCCTCGTGGCTCCAGAAGGGACGGACGATACGAAAGCGGCCGCCAGGTGGCGCCCGACAACCGTCGCCAGCGTCAGTGGGACGGAGCCGGATCTTCAGCCGGCCAGGGCAACCTGCCGCCCGGCCAGAGGGCCGAGATCGTCCCGGCACACCGCGTCCGCCTCAGAGCTCCCGGCCGCCACGGCGCGACCGCGGCAGCGGTAGGGGGACTGGGAAAGAAGACCGTGGACTCTCGGGCCGCGGCGGCCCGGTGACTGGCACGCGACAGAATTTTCCCGGAGTCGCTGGCAGGCGGGCGCGACGGACCGGACCGGACCAAGCTGCCACCCCCACGACCGTCTCCAGCCCGCTACCCTCGCCGCCGCCGCCAGTACGCACCACCCCCGTCTACCCCGTCCCAGCCCGCGGGGCGTCGGGAAGGGGCGGCAAGCGCTGGGGTGAAGACACGGGACCCGCGCCCGTAGCCTGAGTCTCGTGGGGCCCGCTGGTCGACCCCCGCGGCCCCGGGTCCGTAGCCTGGGCCCCACACTGCCACACGTCAAGCACCGCGGCCCCCTGCCCGGAGGCTGAGTGCCGCTGGGCCGCCTGGTCGACCCCCGGCCAAGGGTCCGGAGCCTGAATCCCGCCAGGCCGTCTGTTCCAGCCCCGCAGCCACGCAGGGTGCCCGGAGGCTGAGTACCGCCCGGCCCGCTGGTGGACCCACGCGGCGCCGCGCAGGAATCATGAGTCCCGCCGGCCTGCAGGTCGAGTCCCGCGACCCCGCGCCCGCTGGCTGAGTCCCGCGGAGCCGGCTGTTCAAACCCCGCTGCCCGCGCCGAGAGTCTGAATCCCGCCGGGCCGGCTGGTCGACCCTCTTGGTCGGTATCCTTGTTTCCCCGCGCTCGGCGGACCAAGCGGGAGGGATCGGGCGGGTAGTGCTGGGTCGATCCGTGGGGAAGAAGGGGGGAGGGAGAAAAAAAGGGGCAAGAAGGTACACGCGTGAACCCGGGACACGGGCCCCACACCCAAAGGCCCCTGGGTCAGAGGGCCGCAGGGCTCCGCGGCCAACCGCCAGAAGGCACCCCCATCGCCCCCTTCCCAGCCCGCGAGGCGTCGTGAAGTGGCGGCAAGCAATGTGGCGACGGCTCGGGACCCGGGCCCCCGGGTCTCGGCGGGCGCCGGGGTAGGGGGACGCCTCTCACCTATGTCACGCCGGGCCGGCAGGTCGACCCCCGGCTGGGCTGGGCCCATAGGCCGAGTCCGCCCGGGCCGGCTAGTCGACCCCGCGGCCCCGCGCCCGGACCTGTGTCCCGCCGGGACGGCTTGTCGGCCCCCACGTCCCCCGCCTGGAGGCTCAGTCCCGACGGTCCAGCTTTCCGACCCTCCGAGTCGGAAGCGTGGTACCCCCACGCCCATGAAACGCCGGCCTCGCGCTCGGCGGACAGAGGGGGAGGGACCGGGGCGGGAGTGGCGGTCGACCCGTGCGGAGGAAGTGGGGAGAGAGGAGAAAAATAAAGGGGAGAAGGAGGTACACGCGTGAAACGGGGACACGGCCCCACACCCCACCCGACCGCCACTGGGAGAGGGCGCGTGGGGCGCCACCGCCCAACGCCAGCATGCACCCCCCTTTTTCCCCCGACTCAGCACGCGGGGTGTCGTGAAGGGGCAGCAAGCGTCGCGGCGATGGCACGGAACCGCCGCCCCGGTCTCGCGTGCAACGCGTGGAAGGACGCCTCGGGCCTAAGCCCCGCCGGGCTAGCTGCTCGACCCCCCGCTGCACCGCGCCCGGAGGCTGAGTCCCGCCGGGAAGGCTGGTCGGGCCCCGCGAACCCTGCGCCCGGAGGTTGAGTCCCGCCGGGCGGGCTGCTGGATCCCCGCGGCCCCGCTCCCGGAGGCTGCGTACGGCGTCCCGCGCCTGGAGGCTCAGTCACGATGGTCCAGCTCTCCGATCCTCCGAGCCAGAAGCATTGTAACGCCACGCCCTGAATCGCCAGCCTCGCGCTCGGCGGACAGAGGCGGAGGGACCGGGGGCGGGAGTGCGAGTCGACCAGCGCGGAGGAAAGGGGGAGGGAGGACAAAAATAAAGGGGAGAAGGAGGTCACGCGTGACACGGGGACACGGCCCCCACACCCCACCCGACCCCCACTGGGACAGGGGCCGTGGGGCGCCAACGCCCAACGCCAGCATGCAGCCCCCGTTTTCCCCGGACGCAGCACGCGGGGTGTCGTGAAGGGGCAGCAAGCGTCGCGGCGATGGCACGGAACCGCCGCCCTGGTCTCGCCGCGCGCGCTGTGTGCGAGGACGCCTCGGGCCTAAGCCCCCGCCGGGCCCCGCCGGGCTAGCTGCTCGACCCCGGCTGCACCGCGCCCAGAGGGTGAGACCCGCCGGGACAGCTGGTCGACCCCCCTCTGCCCCGCACCGGAGGCTGAGTCCCGCCAGGCTGGCTGCTCGACCCCCGCGGCCCCGCGCCACAGGCTGCGACCAGCAGGGCCGGCAGGTCGATTCCCGCTCCCCGCGCCGGGAGGCTGAGTCCCGCCGGGGATTGTGGTCGAACCCCGTGGCACCGCGACCGGAGGATGCGTCCCTTCGGGCCTGCTGGTCGATCCCCACGCCCCGCGCCGGGAGGCTGAGTCCCGCCGGTCTGTCTGGTCGACCCCAGCGGCCCCGCGCCCTCAGGCTGAGTCCCGGCCCTGCCGGCTCGTTGAACCCCGCTACCCTGCGCCCGTAGGCTGAGTCCCTCCCAGCGGGCTGTTCACAACCCAGCTGCCCCGCACCCGGAGGCTAAGTCCCGCCAGGCCGGGTGGTCGACCCCAGCGGCCCCCGCGCCCTCAGGCTGGGTCCCGCCGGGCCGACTGGTTGAACCCCGCTACCCTGCGCCCGTAGGCTGAGTCCCTCCCAGCGCGCTGTTCACACCCAGCTGCCCCGCAGCGGAGGCCAAGTCCCGCCGGGCCGGGTGGTCGACTTCCCGTGGCCCCGCGCTCCGAGGCTGAGTCCCGCAGGGCCTGCTGGTCGAGCCAGGCTGCCCCTCGCCCGGAAGCTGAGTCCCGCCCGACCCGGGCTGGTGGACTCCGGCGGCTCCGCGCCCGGAGGGAGTCCTGCCGGGACAGCTGCACGAGCCCGCATCCCCGCGCCCGTAGGCTGAGTCCAGCGGGGCCGGCTGGTTGAACCCCGCTACCCTGCGCCCGTAGGCTGAGTCCCTCCGTGCCGGCTGGTCGATCCCCGGGGTCCCGGTTCCGAAGCATGGGCCGCACGGGCCGGCAGGGTCCAGCCGCGCGGCCCCGCGCCCGGAGGCCGAGTCCCGCCGGCCGGCTGGTCGACCCTCCGAGTCGGAAGCCCTGTTCCCCCACGCCCCCGAAACGCCCGCCTTGCGCTCGTTGGAACGAGGCGGAGGGACCGGGGCGGGAGTGCTGGTCGACCCAGGCCGGCGCCCGCAAACCACTACCACATCCTGCAGGTACAACCTCGGGCCCGCAGGTCGGGCGCGACACGCCCGCCTCCACCGGCCCGATTCCGCCAGCGCTGACGGCCTGCCTGAAGTCCAGCGGGGGGCGACGCGGCCAAATCGCTTCCCTCGTGGCTCCAGAAGGGACGGACGATACGAAAGCGGCCGCCAGGTGGCGCCCGACAACCGTCGCCAGCGTCAGTGGGACGGAGCCGGATCTTCAGCCGGCCGGCCAGAGGGCCGAGATCGTCCCGGCACACCGCGTCCGCCTCAGAGCTCCCGGCCGCCACGGCGCGACCGCGGCAGCGGTAGGGGGACTGGGAAAGAAGACCGTGGACTCTCGGGCCGCGGCGGCCCGGTGACTGGCACGCGACAGAATTTTCCCGGAGTCGCTGGCAGGCGGGCGCGACCGGACCGGACCGGACCAAGCTGCCACCCCCACGACCGTCTCCAGCCCGCTACCCTCGCCGCCGCCGCCAGTACGCACCACCCCCGTCTACCCCGTCCCAGCCCGCGGGGCGTCGGGAAGGGGCGGCAAGCGCTGGGGTGAAGACACGGGACCCGCGCCCGTAGCCTGAGTCTCGTGGGGCCCGCTGGTCGACCCCCGCGGCCCCGGGTCCGTAGCCTGGGCCCCACACTGCCACACGTCAAGCACCGCGGCCCCCTGCCCGGAGGCTGAGTGCCGCTGGGCCGCCTGGTCGACCCCCGGCCAAGGGTCCGGAGCCTGAATCCCGCCAGGCCGTCTGTTCCAGCCCCGCAGCCACGCAGGGTGCCCGGAGGCTGAGTACCGCCGGCCCGCTGGTGGACCCACGCGGCGCCGCGCAGGAATCATGAGTCCCGCCGGGCCTGCAGGTCGAGTCCCGCGACCCCGCGCCCGCTGGCTGAGTCCCGCGGAGCCGGCTGTTCAAACCCCGCTGCCCGCGCCGAGAGTCTGAATCCCGCCGGGCCGGCTGGTCGACCCTCTTGGTCGGTATCCTTGTTTCCCCGCGCTCGGCGGACCAAGCGGGAGGGATCGGGCCGGTAGTGCTGGTCGATCCGTGGGGAAGAAGGGGGGAGGGAGAAAAAAAGGGCAAGAAGGTACACGCGTGAACCCGGGACACGGGCCCCACACCCAAAGGCCCCTGGGTCAGAGGGCCGCAGGGCTCCGCGGCCAACCGCCAGAAGGCACCCCCATCGCCCCCTTCCCAGCCCGCGAGGCGTCGTGAAGTGGCGGCAAGCAATGTGGCGACGGCTCGGGACCCGGGCCCCGGTCTCGGCGGGCGCCGGGGTAGGGGGACGCCTCTCACCTATGTCACGCCGGGCCGGCAGGTCGACCCCCGGCTGGGCTGGGCCCATAGGCCGAGTCCGCC
>NW_026527656.1:0-10545 GCF_022682495.2 Desmodus rotundus | reverse complement strand
GTGGCCTATACGGGTGGCCCCAGCCAATGAGAAGAGTAAATAGTCCCTGGTCTCACCCCACCCCTCCGCCCCCAGAGTCTCACTGCTTCTAACTTGGTTCTAGAGCTATTCCCTACCTTCCTCCAAGCTGGTTCGCCCCGTTTCGGTTGACCAAAGGAGCCGGGTTATCCTTATTTCCCTCAATTCCTTCCTCTGTATCCTGACCAGTAGTCCTTGCTCCTGTCCCCACTGGGGAAGTCCCATTCTGCCCGGGACTCCACTCTGGCGAGCCTGTGCCCGGCTCAAGCGAGTCCCTCCCCTTCTCCAGTCAGTCTTGAAGGCTGGGAGTCCCTGCGCCTACTCTCTTTCATAGCCTGCTAGCCCTTCTCAGCCCCAGGCTCTCCCTTTTACTACTCCCAACGCTCTGATCCCTCTCCGGCCTCTCCTCACAGTCGCGCCTTCTAGAAGAAGCCCTACCACCGAACACCTCCTTTCCCACTCTCCCACCTCTCTCACCCCAACACAGACTTCCTGTAAGCCCCGCCCCTTCTCGAGAGTTCAGTCTCCGCGGTCCCACTGGCCCGAGCGCCTCAGTCGGGCAGCCCCCGGCCTTAGACCCTGTCAGCACCGCCTCTCCCGGTTTTAACTAGCCGAGCATGGCTGAGGGGCTCGCTACACTTGCGGCCTGCCAGGGGGAGGGGAAAAAAGGAAGGGGGCGGGGTTGAGGGGGGCGGGCCTGGGTGTGGGGAGTGAAAGCGAAAGCCCAGGAGGCGAGCCGGGAGACCGAAATCTAGCAAATTGAAGCGGTATGGCCAAGCCTTGTGGGGTGCGCCTGAGCGGGGAAGCCCGCAAACAGGTAACGGGGATCTGGGAGGCTAGGAGGGGGCCAGGGAGCCCTCGTGGTAGAGGCCAACCTGGGTAGGGACCAAGTCGTGCTGGAGAACTCCCTCAACCTCTTTAGTGCTTTCACTTCTGCTCGGGAATTCCCAGATTCCAGCCCTCTAGCCAGTCTCTTCGTTGAGCATGGACTTCCGGGGAAATCTGGCTGGTGGTGGGAAGGGCCCGAGCCAAGTTGGAGGGCATTCCATTGGGGGTGGGATCTTACTGTTGACAATTGAGACCCTTAACCAACATCCGGGTATTGCTCTCTGTGTAGGTGGATGTCTTCAGGCAAAATCTTTTCCAAGAGGTAAGTCTTCTGGATTCAAGGGATTTGACCGAGAATCTTAGACCAATGCCCGAGGGTCACAACCTCTCAGAGTGACCCCCAAACCCATCCTAAACCGGGACCCTACTTCCCTTATAAAGCCTTCACCCAAGATAAGCTCCTAATTATTGATCTCTACCTTTGATTTGACCCCTCTTAATACTCTTCCCCACTCCTCCCACTTCTCTCCCCTCTTGGTGTGGAGGGAAATGCTATGGCCCTGAAGCAGAAACACCACAATTCTAACCTTGGTTTTTGCCACTTCCCAGCTTGGGCAAGTCCCTTCACTTTTCAGGGCTTCTTTAGTTTCCTCATCAGTCTTGGGTTCAATAATTTTCAAGGGCCCTTCCAGTCCCACTTCTCAGATGTCTCATTGAGGGTCTTCTGTTATTCCCCACCCTTGCAATGTAATCCACAGGCTGAGGAATTCCTCTACAGATTCTTGCCACAGAAAATCATACACCTGAATCAGCTCTTGCAAGTGAGTAGTGTGAACCCCTCTTGCTCCATCCCATGGCCTCCATTTTCTCCACCCACCCTGTCTAGCTAACAGCTGGGCTCCGCATGCATAGAACAATTGTGGGTGGTGGACTAGGAACTTTAGGATTGTGTGAGGCCTGAGCCTAGGATGGGAGGCAGAGGGCAGATGGGATGTGTGGAGGGAAGGTTGAGCGGCCCCTGATAATAAGCTCTGTGCAGGAGGACTCCCTTAACATGACCGACCTGACCTCTCTCCGAGCCCCACTGGACATCCCTATTCCAGACCCCCCACCCAAGGATGATGAGGTGAGGCATTCAGGGTGTAGGGCTTAGACTCCAAACCCAATGGAAGTGATGGCCCTCCGACCTCCATGACTTTTCTGAAGCTACTCTCCCCCATTCTACTTTAGATGGAAACAGATAAACAGGAGAAGAAGGAAGGTAAGAGAGGAAGGGGTGGCTAGGGAAAAGGAAATGGCACAGTGACTGCTGGATGAGAAGAGGTCTAAATCCCCTTTTTTCACAGTCCCTAAGTGTGGCTTTCTCCCTGGGAATGAGAAGCTTCTGGCCCTGCTTGCCCTGGTTAAGCCAGAAGTCTGGACTCTCAAAGAAAAATGTATTCTGGTAAGCCTGGGAACTGAGAGAAATAGAAAGAGAAGACAGGCCAGGCCCCAGGGTCCTTCAGAAATGCAAGTCCTTCATGCAGGAACCTATTCCTGAAGTAGGAAACTTCCATCTGTGATGTGGATGTAGACACCTTTTGTTCTGTTAGACCTCTGATATCACAGCGGTATTCCTGAAATCAGAGACTGTGCTATACCCACCTCCATAACCTCAGAACCCACTGCTGTACCAGGTATACAGTGCAGGTGCTATAACATAGTAAGTTGATTTTAAGAGTTTGGGCCCTAGAGGAAGACTGCCTGAGTTCAAATCATGACTCTATGACTTACCTAGCTGGTTACATAAATCTCTTAGGTTCTCTAGATGATCTATGACTCAGTTTGTTAATCTGTTAAAAAGGCATAAAAAGAATATTAAACTTAAAAGAGTAAAATAAATGTATAATACATAGCATAGTGCTTGGCACATAATAAATGCTTCATTAAATAGAGCCATTATTAGGAAGTAGCAGAAATAGGAAGAACCCAGTAGGTTTGTTGAATGAGCACTACATGGTACGTCTTCACGTAGGTGATCACATGGATCCAGCACTTGATCCCCAAGATTGAGGATGGAAATGACTTTGGGGTGGCAATCCAGGTAAGAAAAGGGTGTATGAGGACATTAAGAGTGGCTTGGGGAGTGAGGGTTAGGAGCTAAACATAACTGGGAAGAGGAGGGAGATAGTGAGTGAAGAAGGGAGGACAGTAAGTGTTTTCTTTGCTTTCCATCTCTTTTGTTACCACAGGAGAAGGTGTTGGAAAGGGTGAATGCGGTCAAGACCAAAGTAGAAGCTTTCCAGACAACCATTTCCAAGTGAGGGCCACCGAAAGGCCAGCACAGGGATGCTGTGGGAACATTTTAGGGACTCCCAAAGCTGGACAGTCCCCTCAGGATGATGGGGGGCTTTGGGAAGGGTCTGAGAGAATATGTCTCTCTGAACGCCCATCCCTGTGCTTCCGGCAGGTACTTCTCAGAACGCGGGGATGCTGTGGCCAAGGCCTCTAAGGAGACCCATGTAGTGAGTGGATTGTCCACCAGCCTTTCAGCTGAGGCTGGCTGGGGGTGGGGTGAGGAACGGGGGATAGAGGTTCTCTTTGTCTTGTTTATGACCCTCCACATGTGGGGAATATCAGGCCATAATCATTGTCTAGGAAAACTAATTTGGGCTTCAAAAACGCTTGACCCCCTTTTTTTGTTTGTTTGTAACTATGGGAATCCCATTTCTTGGTGCTGACAAGGGCTCATCCTCAAATTACCTATTCCCTGTATGAGGAAACCAGACTATGTCCCAACCTCCCATGGGGCTGACTCGGCTTTGCCTTCCACATCCCAGATGGATTACCGGGCCCTGGTGCACGAAAGAGATGAGACAGCCTATGGGGAACTCAGGGCCATGGTGCTGGACCTGAGGGCCTTCTATGTGAGTGTGAAGTAAGCCCCTCAGGGAGTTGGATGAGGGAGGGCAGAGGAAAGGCCAAGAACCTGATTGCTGTCCTTCTGGCTTTCTTCCAGGCTGAGCTTTATCATATCATCAGCAAAAACCTGGAGAAAATTGTTAACCCAAAGGGTGAAGAGAAGCCATCTATGTACTGAGCCCAGGGCTAGAAAAGAAATAAATTACCAATACTTGTGTGGATTACCTCTGGTGTGTGTCATTCATTCAAAAAACATTTACTGAGTGCCACCTTTGTCCAGACACTGAATGTGAATTTGGAGCTGTGAAAGGGAAAGGGTTCCAGGTAGACAAAGATGAATTAGATGCCCAACAGGGTGGAAACTTAAATGCCATGACAGCCATGAAGATAACCTATATTGGGGATTTTCACAAGTTATTCCCATCTGGGGATCTCATGAGTGCTTCCTGGAAGAGGTGGCATTTGGGCAGAGCCCTTATAGGAAGAATCGGGCTTTGGACAGACAAGGTAAAAGCTCTGTGGGTGAAGTCAGGAAATGAAGAAAGGAAAAGCCTTTCATCACTTCATCATCCTCCAGCAAGCCTGGAGGAAGAATGGTTTCACAGGAAGAATTAGGGGTAAATGGTTGGACTCCTTCTCAAGGGCTGGGAGGTTAAAAAACAATCCCAAGACATTATAATGAAGGAAATCACACCCGAGGATATTATGGGAAGGATGGGTCTGTACATTTTTTTTTTTTACCCACCTTCAGCCAATTGCTGTCTTCATTTCTACAGATACTACTACATCAAGGGAACTAAGGGCCAGATTAACTTGTGGTTGGAAAGGTAGTGTAGCTCATTATTAAGTAGAAGCATCAGTCTAGAGTACAAATCCATTCATCTGATAGTAGGAATAAGCTAGTCTGCTACGTGCCCAAATTCGAAAATCTGCTCCGGGACACCCGATGCAGGGCACACCCTCCTGGCTCTGTGGGGCCTTTGGGAGCCGGCTGCACAGTCTCACAGAAGCCATCCCGCAATCACGAGCCAAAGTCGGGTAACCTAGCCAATCTGCGAGCTAGCAGTGCTTGCTTTACAGTTGTGGGCTCTTTTCAGTCCTCTGGCGACAAAGGTGTGGCAAGGTCTGGGCGAGGCTAGTGATTGGACAAAATGAGAACCTCTAAACCTATCAAGTGGCACCATGTAGGCAGTACTCCAGAAGTCAGTCCAGCTTGAGCAGGCGGTTCTCGGTCCCAGAGACGAGCACGAATCTGAGGCCGCCCCCTGGGGGCTGGCGGAGGCGGAGCTCAGTGCAGTGGCGTGCATCGCCACCGCCAGCATTCCCGGCCAGGTTGGGGCCCCTGGAGTCTTCGAGCCGGGTCAGGGTCATCCCCGAACCTAAGTGACGGGTCACGGGAAGGGCCAGGGAACGCGCAGGGGTGGTAGAAGAAGCTTCCGGGACCTGAGCTGGGGCCCGGCTTGCCATGGGGGAGGTGGAGATCTCGGCCCGGGCGTACGTGAAGATGTGCCTGCACGCTGCCCGATATCCTCACGCCGCGGTCAATGGGCTGTTGTTGGCGCCGGTGCCGCAATCGGGAGAATGCCTTTGTCTAGCCGACTGTGTGCCACTGTTCCACAGCCACCTGGCCCTGTCCGTCATGCTGGAGGTCGCCCTCAACCAGGTGCCGCTGCTGGATGCCCACCAAATACCGAGAAATCCCCTAACACCCCTCGCCCAAGCCCATCTCCGGCCTCTTAGCAGCAGTGTACACCCTCAGGGCAGGCAGCTCGAGTTAGTTACTGACGGCCCCTTTCCCGTGGCAGGTGGATGTGTGGGGCGCGCAGGCCGGTCTGGTAGTGGCTGGGTACTACCACGCTAATGCAGCTCTCCATGACCAGAGGTAAGTGGGGTAGCCAGAGACAGAAGGCTAAGGGTTATGGGGTGGGGGTGGGGTCATGAGAACCCCTCTTGGTCATTCCTTCAATCTTTCCTTAATCAAAGGCTTAGGAGCAGGGACTCTATACCAGGCATAAGGCTGGGTACTGGAGTGAGGAAACAGAAAGATGCTTGGGAGGAGCAGTGGTAGGGGTGGGGAGGACAGCTGTGTATGAATAAGAAAAGGCTAACACTAGTTTTAACCAAAGTGACCCCCCCAAACTGCTGACAGAAACTCGGAAGCCCAACCAACAACTTAAAAAAACCCCCACAAAATTTACTTTCTGTAAGTAGGAAAATATATCCACTTATATATTAATCGTGTATCTACATTAAAGTATACATACTATTTTATAATTTGCTTTTCCCTTATTTAATAAATATCTGACATTTTTCCATCTCTACACCAAGACCTACCTTACCATAAAACTATGTAATATGAATACAGATGTACCATAATTTATTTAATGCCTATTTTGAATATTGAGATTGTTTCCAATATTTTGTTATAGACTGCCCCATTATTACAGTAACTTTTTTCTTCCTTCCTTCCTTTCCTTCCTTCCTTCCTTCTCTCCCTCCCTCCCTTCCTTCCTTTCTGAGAAAGAGAGGGAGAGGCCCTGGCTGGTGTGACTCAGTGGATTGATCACCAGCCTGCAAAGCAAAGGGTCACCAGTTCAGTTCCTAGACAGAGCACATTCCTGGGTTGCAGGCCAAGAACCCAGGGGCAGATGCACAAGACGCAACCACACATTGATGTTTCTCTCCTTCTCTTTCTCCCTCCCTTCCCCTCTCTCTAAAAATAAATAACATCTTTTTAAAACAGAGAGAGGGAGAGAAACATCATTGTGTGAAAGGTACATCAATCAGTTGCCTCTCACATGCCCCCAACCAGGGACCTGGCCTGCAACCCAGGCATGTGCCCCACCCGGGAATCAAACCGGCAAACCCTTGGTCCACAGGCCAGCGCTCAAGTTCACTGAGCCACACCAGCCGGGCTATAGTACTTTCTTTTTAAGTGGCATTTCTGGGTCAGCATATCTGTAGTATACAGTTTAAATCTGGATGGTTATGCCAAATTACCCCCCCAAGAAGACCATCTTTGATTTTCACTTTCACTAGCAGTGTCTGAGCACCTGTTTCCCACAGCATTCAAGTATCAAGCAGACTGGATCCCCCAGCTTAGCTACAGGGAAACACAGTCACTGCACTCATGTCTGTGAGACCTGGGAGACACAGTTCATACGAATGGGGTCTCTCCAGTCGGCTCCTCACTCCTCTGATCTTCCCTCTACACAGCCCTGGGCCCCTTGCCTTGAAAATCGCTGGGCGGATTGCAGAATTCTTCCCTGATGCAGTACTTATTATGGTGAGGCTTGGGTTTGGAGGAGGGGGTTGGAAAGAAAATAGGAAGAGGGATCCTTGAAGCCCTCACTTGCCCTGGTTGTCCACACAGCTGGATAATCAGAAACTGGTATCTCAGCCTCATGTGCCCTCAGTCATCGTTCTGGAGAACCATGGTCTTCGCTGGGTCCCCAAGGACAAGAATTTGTGAGTGCCCCACTCCCTCTACTTCTTCTTGGAAACCCACAGTACCGGGGTCTCTGTCCTTGGTTCTGCCCCAAGGGTCATTCTCTAGACCTAACTTCTGTTAAGTGTCTGGCCCCACTGCCAGCTGAGTTTCATCTCCATGGGGGTTACTATTTCAGAGTGATGTGGAGGGACTGGGAAGAGTCACGGCAGATGGTGGGAACACTACTGGACAGCCGGGCCCACCAGCACCTTGTGGACTTCGACTGCCATCTTGATGACATCCGGCAGGACTGGACCAACCAGCAGCTCAACACCCAAATCACACAGTGGGTTGGTCCCACCAATGGAAATGCCTGAGCCAGGCCAGAGTGGGAGGGTCAGGATCCAATAAAGAGACTTGAGCTGATGGATACTGTTATGACTATATTTATTGTGCCTGAGAGGCAAAGTGAGGGAGAAACCTCAAAAGGCTGAAGGTAGGACAAAATCTGGAGTTCCCTGTCAAAGACAGGAAGTTCTCTCTTGGATCCACTGCAGTGTGAGAGGAGGCTCTCAATAGATCATTCCCTTTGTTTCTCCCCTGGGCTTCTTGAGCTTCTCAAAGTTCTTCAGGATGATGTCATATAACACAGCCTGCAAGGCCAGGGAGGAGTGGGGATCAGCCATAAGCCCCCCATGGATCTGTGCCCCTTTTCTAACCTTGCAGAAAGACTGAGCTTTGTCACCCTTTACCCGCAGCCTGCAGGGTCAGGGGATGGGTAGCCCGGGAAAGTTGCCTCTGCCCACCCTTGCCCCATCCTCTCCTCCTCACATAAGCATTTCGGATCTCCATGACCATTAGCCGGATGTCCCGGTACTCTGCCTCATCCAGCTCGTGTACCAGCTGCCGATAATCACCCTGTGGAAGACCTGGGTCAGGGCCGCCTTCAAATATGTCCTTCCCCACTGCCATGCACCCTGACCTGGATCTCACCTACCACATGGGGCTGCTTGGCTGCTTTAGCCACAGCATCGCCTCGCTCAGAGAAATACCTGTGGGAAACAGAAGGGTGTGGAGTGGGAGGAGAGAGCCCAGGCCTCTCTGTCTCAGCCAAGGCAGGATGTGCACGTGGGTGCAGTTGGACAGACACTCACTTGGAGATTTGACTGTGGAATCCTTCCAGCTTGGTGTGAAGGGCAGTCATCAGCTCAAATACCTTCTCCTGGGGAAAGAATGCAAGGGGGAAAGTGGAAAACAGGATGGACTAGAGAGGTAAGAAGAGTGGGGGAGTGAGGCAGCACTCTAACCTGCACAGCTACTCCGAAGTTGTTTCCATCCTCAATCCGAGGTATCTGCAGCTGCAACCAGGTGGTGACCTGGGAGGAGGGAATGGCATCAAAGCCACGTCAGCCTTCAACCCAGTTCCCAAGTTCCTGTCCTTCCTTGCTTCCTGCCCACTTTGGGTGGCAGCATGCCAGGTCCATCCTGAGGCACAGAGCCTAAACTTCCAGCTTCATCTGCTGTGTCCTCTCCAACTAAGACCTGGCAGGTGCCATGATCCAAATTGCAGGGATCAAGGAAGACAAAGGGTTTGACCTAGAGCCTGGGGGTAGAAGTGAAGTGGGAGGGCTCACCAGGTTAAGCTGCTCAATGACATCCTTGATCTCAGGCTTTAAGCGCTGCAGGAGGATCACGATCTTCTCGTTGCAGTTCACAGGGCCACAGGGAGGACCTAGAGAGTGGCCAATAAGTTAGTCACATGGCCAGGACTGAGTGAGGGGTGGGGAAGAAGAATCCTTCAAGAAGAGCTCCTGAAAGATGAGACTCAAGTCCCTTCCCACCAGAGTGGTACCTTTGTCTTCATCATCTTTCTTCTTTTCATCCTTGTCTTCCTTCTGCAGGGAAAGAAGGGCTCTTGGGAGACAGGTCTAAGGCTAATTTTCCCATGGTTGAGTCCCTCCTCCCAGCTCTTCCTGGCTTGCCTCCTGCTGTTTCTTCCGCTCCTCCTTCTCTTTCTCCTTCACTGGGTCAGGCACTGGGATGTCCAATGGGGCCTTCAGATTGCTCAGGTTGGCTTCATTGAGAGCTGGCTCCTGACACAGGGTAGGAGGAGGCCTGGAGGCAAGGGCATCCCTCTCACCTCCTCACTCTCCTGGTCCTCAGACTCTCCCCCTTGGCCTCTACTCTCTAGCTCCCTGCCCAGCCCCAGTACCTTTAAAAATGCATCCAACTCAGAAATCTTCTTGGGGAAGTAGCTCCCAAGCAGGTTCTCTGTCTGTGCATGAGGAAGATGGGTGTCAGAAGCAAATGTATTTCCTAGGCAGTGACGCAGGGCTGACCCTGCCCAGCAAGAAAGGGCTGAGCAGTAGGGATAGGGGGCTGATGGGGCACTGATGGGGTGAGTCTTACCTTGGTACACACGTCTTCACGGAACACATCCACCTGTGGGACATAGGCAGCCCTTCAGACACCTGGTTTTATGGCCAGTTCATTTGGGTACTGTTCCCTCAGGGCTGTGTAGGGCTCAGTCTGGGGAAGGGTGGAGCAGGTGCCCGTGGGAGTGGATTTGGGGGATGAGGACATTTCTGGCTGCAAAGGGCGAGTGGTTCAGGTGAGAACAGATCCTTCGGGTCTCTTGGGCTGTGTAAGAGCCTTCTGAGACTGGGCAGGGATAGAATACCCTGTGGAGTGGGCCCCGGGGCCCTCCCTGTGGGAAAGGCAACGAGGAGGCAAGGCAGGTGCCGCACCCCGTCTGTGTGTGGGCCCGGCACCAGGCCAGAGGACTTCCCCTCCACGCTAGCTCTCCGCTTCACCTCAACCCGCTGAACCTCGGCCGCCTCCTCTCTCCCGGCAGGCGAACCCCGCTGGTCTCCCCGGGCCTCCAGTGCTCCCTTCATGGAGGCTCACTTGGGCTGAAGGACTGACCTCGACAAGTGTCGGGGGAGCTGGAAGGCGGATTACCTACGTCCTCAGGTTTTCGGCGCCATGCTTCCCTAATGAGCCCTTCCTCGAACCCGCAGCGCTCACCTTGGCTTGGGCTTCAGGCTGGACCCTGATCATGGCCACGACCGGGTCGGGGACGTGAGCGCCGCACGAGGAGCGAAGGCTGGGCACGGAGAAGGGAAAGCGAAAGCAGCGCGCGTAACCGGCGCGGCTTTCCTGAGTAGCGGGGAGTGGAGGCACAGGAGGAGGCGGTGTCAGGCCCGGGGGGGGGGGGGGGGGGGAAAGCTGGGATGGGGGGAGTGGGGGAGCAGGGGAAGGAAGCTTCGGCGGGGCTCCTCACCCCTAGAGACGGAGCAGAGCGTTTCCTCTGAGGCCGTTTGTCCACCTCCCCACCCCGCCTCTCTGCTCTCGACGCCCCCGCCTCT
>NW_026527655.1:0-10640 GCF_022682495.2 Desmodus rotundus | reverse complement strand
TCATTCATAATTATAAAGTCAAAATTATAAATCAGGTTGCCTTTAAAGAGGTTCAGCAGTCATGCCTTTTTCCTCCCCTTTGTTCCTTCCCCTGACAGAGAATCGTTTTTATTTGTTTCCTTCCATTGTTTTCTTTTTTAAACTATAAGCAAATGTATACATATAAGAATATACTTTTTAAAAAAGATTTTATTTATTTATTTTTAGAGAGAGGGGAAGGGAGGGAAGAAGAAAGGGAGAGAAACATCAATATGTGGTTGCCTCTTGAGCACCCCTATTGGGGACCTGGCCCTCAACCCAGGCAGGTGCCCTGACTGGGAATGGAACGACAGTCCTTTGGTCTGCAGGCTGGCCCTCAATCCACTGAGCCACACTAGCCAGGGCTAAGGATATGCTTTTAACATTGTAATAGGCTGTGCACATTTTCACTCAGGGTGACGAGGAGTTATTATTTAAAAAAATTTTTAAATTCCCTCCTGCACGTATCTAGGGCCTGACATACAGCACTACTTTGTCTAAAATTATAGGCTCATCTGACACCTGTCTCCTTTCCCTGCATTTTCTCCATAGCATTTATAACTATTTAATTTACTCTATATTTTACCTATGATGTTTATTGTCTGTCTCTCCCACCAAAATGTAAATTCCATGAGGGCAGGAATTTTTGTCTGTGTTGTTCGTGATAAAAACCTCGGCACCTAGAGCAATGCCTAGCACTCAAATGATATTCGTTGAATGAATAAAATAATGTTTGATAAATACATGAAGAATAAGTCAGTAAATGGACAACTACATGAATAAATGAATTAATTTAGGACCATGGTTTCGGGCTCCCTCCTCCCATCCCAAAGATCCGGTCGTGGAGCTGGGCCCACTACCCACTGCTGCGTGCGGACTCTGAGCCAGTCTTCCCTCTTGCCTCAGGTGTCAAGTGTGGGGGTGTCCTCTCAGCACCTTCTGGAAACTTCTCGAGCCCCAACTTCCCCAGACCCTACCCCTACAACACAGAGTGCAGCTGGCTGATCGTGGTGGCTGAGGGTTCCTCCGTGCTGCTCACCTTCCATGCCTTCGACCTGGAGTACCACGACACCTGTGGCTTTGACTTCCTGGAGATCTACAACGGGGCTGCCGCAGACCAGGGCAACCTGCTGGGGAGGTTCTGCGGCCAGGTGCCCCCGCCACCCTTCACCTCCTCCTGGCACGTCATGTCTGTCATCTTCCACTCGGATAAGCACGTGGCCAGCCGTGGCTTTTCTGCAGGCTATCAGAAAGGCAAGGGGGACTTGGCAGTGGAGGGGGTGGGTGGTCCCAGGGTGGAGGTCAGGGAAGAGCAGTGGGACTAGGCTGAGACTTGCAGGGTCCCAGCATCTTAGCAGGTGGGCTGCTCCGTCGTAACCTGGATGACTTGCTCTCAGAGCTCATGGGGCAAAGGCAACCTCCATCTGTTGTCGTCGTAGTTGCAGGGTCCGATCTTCATGGCGACAACCCCCGTGTCTCCCTCTGTTGCTCCTGGGAGCCCCCAAGTGTCACACTGTGTCTCGGTCCTCACTGTGCTCAGGAATGAAGCCTCTCATACTCTTCTATTCTTATCCTCCTGATCCCCTGCCCTGGCATCAGGATACCGGAGAGGACACCGTCCTGTCACTGCTGCCGGTCCCTCCATGGCATCTCATTACTTCATGGGCATATGACCCCTGCGCCCCTTCAGGGTCGTCCATTGGAAGGGTCACAAGAGTCACGGGGAGCTGGTGATGCTCTCCCTCCCAAAGCCTTTCCTGACCTCATCTCTTGTATCTGGGCTCCTCCCTCCTTCAAGCAGGCTGGCAACCTGCCCCTAGACTAGTGAGGGAAGCAGAGGCCCTGCTTTCCTTGCCTTTCTCCTTGACTCATTCCTTCTGTCCTGGGCTTCTCTGCACAAACTTATTCATGGCAGCTCAAGCAGCAAACAACCCCTGAGGCTCCTGGCACACGGGGTCCATCAACAGCAATCAGGGGGCTCAGGTGGAACCCCAGTTCTCTCTGACTTTAGAGGCACAGAATGGTAGAATGCTAAACCACCAGAACCACAGACTGATTTAATAACAGTTTTGGAGTCTTAGACCCTTAGATTTTTAGAATGTTCGGATATCAAAGTCATAATACCTTGGGCAAGGTGTTCCGACATTTTGAAAAATTTATTTTTAAAAAAGATTTTATTTATTTATTTTTAGAGAGAGGGAAGGGAGGGAGAAACAAAGGGAGAGAAACATTGATGTGCAAGAGAGAAACATCAATCAGTTGCCTCCCGCATGTGTCCCAACCAGGGACCAGGCCTGAACCCAGGCATGTGCCCTGACCAGGAATTGAACTCGCCACCTTTAGGTTTGTGGGATGACGCTCAACCAACTGAGCCACGCTGGTCGGGGCCCACCATTTTTTAAAAATTATATTTTATTGATTATGCTATTACAGTTGTCCTCATTTTTCCCCCTTTGCCCCCCTCCACCCAGCACTCTCAGGAAATTCCCCCACCATTGTTCACATCCATGGGTCATGTGTATAAGTTCTTTGGCTTCTCCATTTCCCATACTGTACTTTACATCCCCATGGCTATTCTGTAAGTACCTATAAACATATGGAACACTTCACGAATCTGTGTGTCAGCCTTGTGCAGGGGCCATGCTAATCTTCTCCATATCATTCCAATTTTACTGTATGTGCTGCTGAAGTGAGCACAGGGCCCAGCATTTTTTAAAACAGTAGTACCCTTATGTCAAACGGGACCTTATGTTAATCCCTGATATATGAGAGACAAAGGTGGCCAGTATTCTGGTGTATGCATTTGTTTTTAAGGTTCATATTTTTAACATTTATTGTAAGCCAATCATTAAAAACATACCGTAAGTCGGTACTTATGGCCACCAATGAGTTAAAGTTATAAGCCCTGTTGTAAGACATGTGACTGTGGATACCATCTTTTGTTGCATTAAAAAATAGTTTGAATAGTTTGAACACAGCATAGGAATGAAATTTGCACCAGATGCTGTGGACAGAGGCTCCAGAAGGCCCCTGCGGAGCCCTGGAGCACAGTCGGAAAGGCTCTGCTAAGGGTGTTAGCCTTGGGAGGGGTTGCACACTGTCAGAGCCTGCCCTCTCACTCCACAAACGGTAACTCTGAGGCCAGAGAGAGAACGCCCTCCCCAGGGTCACGGCTCAGAGGGGAAATCACTGGGACAGGAAGTCAAGTCCTCCGCCGCCCAGCACAGCGCTCGGTCCGCACAGCCACACCGTGGGGTGAGATTCTGGAGTCTCAGGAAATACGTCCGAGTGTGCCGCTCCCAGCTGGTGGTACCCAGCCAGTCACGGCATTCGTCATCAACTGCCTCCTGGTTGTATTGGTCACACAGGGCTCCAAAGGGATTTCACCACCACCTTCTCAGACCCTGCACGAGTCTGAGCCCTGTGGGTCAGGCTGGGCAAGTGTGATGATTTCTAATATTCCCGTGAGGCTCAGAGAGTGCTGGGAGACTTGCCCATGGTCACACAGCTGACATAAGGCAGAGTTAGGAGGACCACCGTCTTCAGACTTCAAGCCCATCTCTACTTCACCAGGTCCTCTCTCTCTAAGCCTCAGTTTCCTCACCTGTTAGGGAGGTTTGACAGCACTTCTGAGCTCAGGCACGGCAGCCCCTGTGCCCCACCGGCCTGGTTGGAGGGACAGTGAGCATCACAAGATCAAGTGCACAGGCACCGCAGTCAGTCAGACCCCATTTTCCATGTTACCAGCCCAGCGACCTGCTGTCAGGGCCCTGGCCCTGTCCCTCGGGCCTTGCCACTTTAATGGTTCCTGCCAACCTCCTCATATCTTTGCCTGAGGGCTTTCTCTGAAGTCTCCGCTGGTCACCTCTACCCCCAGCTTCACACCAGTCCCCAAGTTCCCCAGCAGGGCGCAGCAGCTGGTTTGACAACACCCTTCAGCGTCTGTCTCCCTGTCCCTCCCCTTTAGTGTTCCTCACCACCCCCACTCCCCACATGGGGACCCCTGTATCTCCCAAATAAGCTCACTGTGCTCAAATCCTTGTCCCAGAGTGCAGGTGAACCCGAACTCACACAGGTAAGTAACTTAACTTCTCTGTGCCGCCATTTTCTCAACTGTGAATGGGAAGAACCACTGCCCCTCCCTCACAGGGATATGTAATGGTTTAAAAAGACGGTGCAGGTGCTAAGTGCCTGGCCTGAGTCTGCCACGCGACCAGTGCGCAGTGGATGGCGATGAGGTTCCCATGAAATGCCTGTGGCAGTGGCTCGTTGTGGGGTGTCTGGTGCCCATGGGAGGGGACCGTGGAGCCACAGGGAAGGAGAAGGGTGAGTTCAACCAGGCTCCCTTGCAGATGTATGTGGTGGCGTCCTGACGGGCCTGTCGGGGGTCCTCACCAGCCCTGAATACCCGAACAATTACCCCAACAACGTGGAGTGCCACTGGGTGATCCGGGCCGCTGGCCCTGCCACGGTCAAGCTGGTGTTCGAGGACTTCCAGGTGGAGGGCAACGAGGAGTGCACCTATGACTACGTGGCTGTGCTCGGGGTGCCTGGCCCTGCCCGCGGGCACCACTACTGCGGCAGCTCCAGGCCCCCCACCCTGGTGTCGCTGGGCCACGAGCTGCAGGTGATCTTTAAGTCTGACTTTAACATCGGAGGCCGGGGCTTCAAGGCCTACTACTTCTCAGGTAGGAGGGACTGCAGGTGCACCCCAGTCCCCGGTGCGTGCTGGGCACCTGCCTCCCCAGTGTGCTTGTGTGGAAAGAGGGTCACCCTTTCCTGCCTCTGGGCTTTGTGCTTTCTCCTCTCTCTCTGCCTGGAATGTTCTAGCACACTCTTCCCTGTCTGGCCAATGCCAAGACATAAGCATGTCACCTCCTCCATGAAGACTTCCTGATTCACTCAGAATTAATCTCTTCCTTCAGTTCATTACAGAAGTTTTCTCATAGCAATGATCTGTTGCCTGTTGATCTTCTCTGCCTGTGTGAGTCCCTACGGGCTTATCTTTGTACCTGCCATGTGGAGCTATTTCATTAATGTTTGTACAAGTAAATGAATGAACCCTTGGGGGATTCACCTTCTATAGGAGAAGATGGAAAAGGAAACAGGCAATGACAACTCACTGTGACCTATGCTATGTAACAGAAAGAATCATGGGTGACATCCTGGAAGAGGAGAGAATTAGGCAGTGCTTTAATTAGGCAGAAGGAAGGGAAGGGGGCCCCAAGCAGAGGGATCTGCATGTACAAACGCATGGAGGACAGAGAGGGTTTGGTGTGCTTTGCTTGTTGTACTAGGAGATGTCTGGTGAAGCTGGAAGGTAGGGGTGGATGAGGGGCAGTGAGAAAAAGGGTAGGGTCAGGTCAGGAACCACACTGTCAAGTCCAAGGTTAGGCTCAACTCTGAGGACCAGTATTAGATATAGTTTTTTAATTCCAAACAGAGCCAACATGCATGAAGGGAAGTGCCAGTTGGAATGAGATTCCCAGCTTTTAGCTAATTTCAGGTTGAAGCAGACTTTGGGATCAATTGTCTAGTTTTCTGGCCATGGTGCCCACAACCTGCCACGGTGACATTATAATCACTATAGCGCCTGTTGCAGAAAATAACAGTCCCCACCCTTCTCACCATTGCTCCTTCTACCCACTGTTCCCCAGGAGAATGCCAGGAGGTGTATACAGACGTGCGGGGCAACTTCTCCAGCCCACACTACCCCAGCTCCTACCCCAACAACATCCACTGCCACTGGACCATCCGCCTGCCTCCTGGCTACCGGGTTAAGATGTTCTTCCTGGACCTGGAACTGGAAGGGCCCAACAGCCTCACCAAGACCTGTGACTTTGACCATCTGGCAGCCTTCGATGGGGCCAGTGAGGAAGCGCCCCTGCTGGGGAACTGGTGCGGCCGTCACCTGCCGCCACCAGTCACCTCAAGCCACAACCAGCTCCTGCTCCGGCTACACACAGACCGCAGCACCACCCGCAGGGGCTTCTCTGTGGCCTACATTGGAGGTCAGCTGGGCTTGGAGGGGTGGGTGTGCTGGAGCGGGAACAGCAAGGTGGGGACCCCAGGTCTTTGCAGCTTCCTTCCTCCATCCCACGAACTGGTCTCCACAATCTCTTTCCAGGTGGCTCTGCTGCCACCGACTCCTCCTCTGGGACCTTTGAGACTGTGCCAGTGTGGCCCTTACTTATTTCCACTGTTGCAGGGATCTACTTTTCCAGCTTCCAACTCTGCAATCCCTAATCCCTCCCCGTCTGGCTCCTTCCCCATTGGCCCATGGCCTGTCTTACACTGTGATTGATCTTGGTCCTATATCCAGGGGTAATATACAAAATATGGTAGTGTTATTTATGGTAAACAATTGGTATAACCACATGATGCCGGCCAGCCTTGCTTGTGTTAGTCAGAAACCCTAACCGCCAGCAGCTTGAACAAATGGCTTTTGTTTTCCTCACTTAAGAAGAAGTCTGGAGCCAGGCAGCTTCTGTGTTCGTTCAGGAACTCGACCCTGTCCCAGCTGGAATCTCTGGGATTCTCTTGGCCTCATTACTGCAAAATGGCTGCCACCACGCCAGGCATCATGTCCATGCTCAAGAGCCGGAAGAGGGTAGGAGAGGAGCCAGCCACAAATTTCCTTTTATTAGGAAAGCAAAACCATTCTCAGCAGCTGTCCAAAGACTTTTCACTGGAAGTCTTGGTCTCATTGGTTTGAACTTGGTCAGATGGCCATGCCTAACTGAAGAGGGGGCTGGGGACACTGGCACTCAGCTTTTCCAGCCTCCACAGTGCCAGTTAGATTTGCCAGCCGACATCGCTCCCTTCTTCTCACCGCCCTTCCCAGGGCCATGGGTCCAGAAACCCATTTTGCCCTCAGCCTGACCAGGCTGAAGCTCTCTGTTGTGCAGGTGCAGACACAAAGGTGCAGGGGGGGATGGCACAGCCAAGGCTAGAACTCACTCCCCGCCTTCACGTGTGGCTGAGCGGGGCTGAGGAGGCCCCGCTGAGCTCAGACAGACCAAGGCCACACCCAAGTGCTGCCGTTTATGACCATCCATCTGTAAAGGGGGTTGATGGATGCCCTAGACAGGCTGTCATCAGGATGAAATGAGGTGACACAGGTGACAGTGCTTGGCTCTGAGGCCATCCTTGCTGAGGATGGATTTCTTTCTCTCATGTGCCCCAGGCCTGTCCTGCATTCGAAAGATCTTTCCTGTCTCCTTACCCCACATACAAGAGGGGGTGGGGGGCCCAGTGATGGGGAAGGGAACAGCAGAGCTGCAGCGAGCTAGTGGAGAGGGGTGGCCTGGGCAGCCCCACCCTCTGGGCCTCAGTCGGCTCCTTCCCTACACTGGGAGGGGAAAACGGTCCCTCTGTTAGCGGGGCGCCCTCCTTGGGTTGCACTCTGCACAGCCAGGGGCCATGGGGCTCTGCCACAGCTAGCTGGCAAGTCGCTTGCTCTCTGTGGGCCTCAGCTTTTCCACCTGTAAAACGAGGACATTGGCTGATGGATCTTTCAAGTCCCTTTTGGCCCCCTTAGTCTCAGTTCCAGGCCTGGGTCCCCTCCCAGCTCTGTGTGCTCTCAGACAAGCCCCTTCTCCTTTTGGTGCCTCCAGGGTCTGAGGGTGAGGCAGCTCTAATCCTGGCTTCTGTTCAGGGGCAGGAGCCCCTGCTCCCACCACACCGCACCTCCCTCTCCGGGTCCCTGTGGGAGCCTGGGGTCAGACAGGGGCAGTCATGCTGGGTGAGGTGCCAGATGTGGCCCAGGCTGCAGGCGGCCCCCTGGCTAGAGGACAGCCTCGCATCAATCAGAGGTGACACGCAATTCAGCGCCACCAAGATCGTCGTGGGAGACGGCAGACCCATAAATCCCTGACTGCCCAGACACCAGAGGCTGAAATATGTCTGAGGCATTTCCCGAAGGGGCGTTGAGAGTCCCAGGCCCCTGGCTGCCAGCTCTTTCCTTTTCCTCCCACCAGCCCCCCCTTCCCCTACACTCACCCCTGCCCCCGCAGGCGCCGCCCCGTACACACACATGTGCACACACAGGCCTGCACAGACCCAACATTTGAGTCACAGTGTGGTGGCCTGGGGGGCGCAGGGGCCCAGGTAGGGTGAGGAGATCAGGACCTCCCTAGTCCTACAACCTCGATGGTTGCCATCCCGCTCGAACTGTTGCAAACTGCTTCTCCTCACAGAGCTTCGGTTCCCAAACTGTGGAGACGCTCTAGTCACGTTCACCTCACAGGGTCATCGTGGGGAGAGGGTGAGGCTGTGTTCACCTCTGTTTTCAAAACTGCAGCCCCTCCCCTCCCGGCCCCTCCCCTCCCCCAGCACCCGCACACACTCTGCGCTCTCTCTACTCTTGGCCTGGTTTGCCCTCAGATCGCTCCGGAGCTTAGGTGCATTGTACGTATTGCTCCTCACCCAACTGCAGTGTGAGCTCCAAGGGGGCAGGAATTTTTGGCTGTTTCCCCCACCCCCCATTTCTGTATCTGAGGTACTTACAATAGTGCTTGCACATAGTAGGCCCTCAATAAATATTTGTTAACTGATTGAATGAATTGCTTGGCACATGGCAAAGCAATCAGCAAATAGTAGCTTTTATTATGGTTAAGAATATTCACTCATTCATTCATTCATTCAGTCGTTCATTCAGCATCCGCTGTACCTGCCAAACTCTGTGTGAGGCTCAGAGGACGCTGAGAGGCAGGCATGGTGCCTGTCATCGATGGAGTTAAATGGAGTAATGCATATAAAACATCCCCGCAGGACTGCGAAAGAGTTATTCCCACTCTGGGCTCGGTCTTCCCATTCGCCACCCTTGAGTGGGAGCTTGGGGGGTGGGGTCAGACTGCCTGCCCCCAAGGCCTCCAGCTCCTCCCTCCTGTCCCCAGTGGTGCCCATGAACGTGAGCTGCTCCCGCACGGACTTCCAGATCCTGATCTCCACGCAGGCGCTGGCCCCACTGGGGCAGACCCAGGTCTATCTGGGCAGCCGGCGCTGTGCTGCCCAGGAGGTCGGCAGCACCTTCCGGATCCAGGCCCGCTTCGACACCTGCGGCACTGAGTCTCAGGTAGGGGCTGGGAGTGATGGGCGGGCGTGACGGAGGGCAGGCGAGAGAAAGGCACCTGCCATTCCTGGGCATTCAGCTTCTCTTCCTGGCTCTGATGATCACAAGTCTGGATACAGAACTCAGCCTCTCTTGGCTTCACGGCAAACTTGCTCAGTGTGGACCCAACCGAGAACTCAGATAAGGGAGACAGATAAGGGAGCCCGTTGCACAGCCTGGCGCAACCAAAAGCTCCTGTTGGAGGCTCCTCCCACGAGGCCCTATGTATCGACCATCCCTGGGGGCCTCCTGCTGTCCCCCTCCCCAGAGATCCCAGGGCCACCCCGTCCTCACCCCTTCCACAGGCAGAGCTGCGTGAGCCCTGCTGCCTACTGCCTGCCCCTTCCCTAATATTGGGGGGGAGGGTTAGATTTTATTTATTTATTTATTTTTAGAGAGAGGGGAGGGAGGAAAAAAGAGAAATATCGATGTGTAAGAGAAACATCAACTGGTTGCCTCTTGCACACTCCCAACTGGGGACCTGACCAGGAATTGAGCTAGTGACCTCTCAGTTCATAGGCCAACGCTCAGTTCACTGAGCCACAGCAGCCAGGGCCCCTTCGCTAGCTTTGTGATCCAAATCCTTCCCTGGGCTCCACAAAACAAAAGGGCCTTTCAAGTAATAGGATCCACCTCCCTCCAAAGGCAGCTAGGCTTACAAATACATTTTTTCTACCATCCTTGTGTTTTGGAAACCTTAAACCCAGGCTCGGGCTCTAAGAGCTGCTGAGCAGTGCCCCAGACACCCTGGATGTTTATACTCTTAGGGACAGATGGCGGGGGGGGGGGGGGGGGGGGGGGGCGGGGGGGGGGCGGGGGGGGGCGGGGGGCGGGGGGGGGGGCAAGAGGAGAACGAACCGTGGTCTCTATCAGGGCGACTCCCCAGCCTTGGTACCTGGGGGTCTGCCAGGCTGGCCTGGGAGAAACCACAGGAATCCAGCAAACCATACTCCCCCTCCCCCGATATTAGCCTAATATATGCCTCTAGCCCCTCCAGCCTACCCCTCTGCTTCCCCAGCCTCCTGGCAGCTGCTGACCTTTTGACCTGAGAGGAGAAGTGCGGTGGGTCTTGGCTGCTAAAATAATCTGCCTGTACGACTCTCCTGCCCTATGTCCCCCAGGGGTTTTCTCTGGGGCAGAACCACATTCCACAGAGTCAAGAAGTGAGCAGATGGGGAATTCTAGAAACAGGGAATTATATGGTCTAGAAGGAGGAACTCAGAGACACTCAGAGTCTCAGAGTCACGGAGCCACCACTAGAACGGGGAACTACGGAATCCTAGAACCTTGGAATCACAGACTCTTGGAGTTCGTACCTGGGAAACAAAGGGCTGAGAACCTTAGGCTCATGGATTCTTGGTGTAATGCTTTTCAGTCTTCCAGGAGAATCAGTCTCCGCACTGGGTTGCTTTCCAAGGCACTCTGCTCAAACAGCTGAAAGCCCTGGCAGCCTTCGCGTGTGAGCCACTTGAAAAGCACTGCAGAGCTGACTGCATAACCGTAGCTTCCT